>NW_005187589.1:879285-880763 GCF_000239375.1 Pundamilia nyererei
GGTGCGGTACAAAACCTTGCGGGAGCGGGCGGGAGCGGGACTAAAAAAACATTCCCGCGCAGACCTCTAGAGTGTATCACTCCACTCCTCTGCATAGAAGTGAATGAAGTGAAGCAGTGGAGAGCAGCCCACGGAGAGAGGTTATTAATCTCTGCTGTGCACTGAATTTGTACCTTAGATTTGCTAATGTCTCTGCATCAAAACTCTCAGAAGGAACTGGCGCTGACACCCAAAACCAACCTTGGACTTACTATGCATAAAAGCAGGCCTGTTAATTACAGGGCCATGATGGCTGCGTGGTGTTAGTGTGTTCCTGTTTATCACTCAGCTCCACACTAGTAGAGGCCCAGTGGAACAGTGTGGGTGGTGGAAACAACCTTGAAGAGGCAGCTGCGGAAAAAACAACTGCCACTGTCATAGTCTCTAACTGATAGGCATCTGATGGTCGCTTCAGGCCTCTGTGGGCTCAGGCAAAACTATTTGTTGGCTCTCCATCAAACTAACAGACAAACCGGTACTACCCATCTCTTCTGGTGTATTGCACCAGTGGAGTCAGAAGTCTGAGAGAAGGAGGATGTGGAAGGACTCGACTTAAGCGGTCAAAGAAGTGCAGGAGACTGATGCTGTCCAGTGTAGCAAGTGATTGATTCACCATTTTGTGGCCCAAACAATATTTACAAAGAAACAAATAAGAAACTGAATGTGGCGTGGGTGTGGTCTCTGGCCAGCTGCAAAGGAGGGGTGACGCAGTGAGCTCCCGGGGCGGAGCAGGGGCGGGGTGAACAGGTGTGCTGGGATCTGACAGTGATTGCGTCTCTTTATATGTTGGCAGTGACAGTCGGAGGAAGGGGGCGGACGTGACAGCAGAGAGAGAGAGCGGGAGTGTCTAGTGATGTGACGTTCTGTATCGAGGCTTTGAAGCGTGTGTCGAGTAATGGAGGGGGCGTTTCCGCGTATCGAGGCTTGCTTCATTTATGGGAGGAGCTGAAAATGATGACGTCCGAAGCCTCGCTGCCCGGCTGTACCACGTGACTGGTTCATGAAGTGATTCGAACTTTGCCGCGAGCTATGACAGCGATATAAACCCCTCAGACTTCAATCAAAATGTGGGTGTTTGATGGAGAGTTGCGGTTAGTGAGAGTTTGGAGACAGTTTGGAGGTTTATGAGAGTGAGGAGAGAAAGTCAGGAGAGAATGGAGCCAGCTAAGAAGAGGAGGATGTCCTCCCCTGTGTGGGAACATTTATTCCTCCCAACAAGGTATGTAAATTTCTACAGAAGATGTATTTTCATAATACTGATGGTGCAATACAATTTATGTTAAGCTGTCTGTAGTTTTGTACAAGGTGAAGTGTTTGCTATGTGCCAGGGAGCTGGGATATAACAACAACACCTCATCCATGCTTAGGCACTACAGAGCTTTGCATGAGAATAGGGGGGACACCGATTGTGGAGCAAGACCAGGTGAGCCATCAAATGC
>NW_005187589.1:889413-894460 GCF_000239375.1 Pundamilia nyererei
TGAACCAATTGGATGAAAAGCTTCAGTGCTTCATGAAGCTTCATCTGCCCATCACTAGGAGTGTCTGTGTCCCTGTCCCTGTACAAACCCACAGTGTTTAATAAAAGTTCTGCTATCATCAAAGTCGCTCCGGCTCGTGTTTCTTGGGTCCCACGTTACACTAAACTCTATAATTAACTCAATTCAAATAAACATAACTGAACTTAAATCAACAGACATTAAGGTCAAACTGCACACAACTACACTGACCTGAACCTTTCTCTCGAAACACCTGAGTTCGTCTGCTTAAATAGTCCACTTAACCAAACAATTTCTCCTCTGGACTATTCCACTCAGCAGGTAGGTAAGATGAACATGATTATATTCAATCCTCTACTACTCCTCTTGACTGGCAACATAAACCCTGTGGTGTAATCAATACATATCACAACAGTAAATCTATTTCTTTATAAACCCTCTAAAATCAACTTTATTAAATTATAAGAGTTCTTCCCCTTCTGCACTTGGTCTCTTCCTGTGACCTCAAATGAACCCAGAAGGTATAAAGCAGGAAGTAAAACTACATTTCCTCCTTTTGCTTCTGGAAGACAGGTAGGTAAGGTAAGTTCTAAACAATACCAATTAACAGCTGAAATAAAGAACATGTTAACTTAACAAACTTGTATGAATTGATTTAAACCAAGATGTTATATTATATAAAAGTGCAGAACATAAACAAACCTGGGATAGTAGATGTTTGCCTATTGCAGATTACATGTGAAATATGGTTAAATCAAAACAAGAATGTTAACTAAGAATGTAGACAAATGGTCTTCTCACCCACTTTGTCACAGAGGAGGTGAGTGAATGCACTCAGGGCACTTTTATCCAACAGAGAGAAGCCCATAGATTTAGAGCTGTGTTTTATGACTGGAGAAGGAGAGGTGGTCTTGGGGCACCATGTCCCAATCCTGTCAGCTTGGAATGCACTTAGAATTAAAGAAATCAAAGTGCTTCAAGTACTCCTCTCTCTGCCCTGTTCTTACTATCTCTGGCTCTCTGTACTCTCTTGGGCATGTGGAGCTGCCGGGGTGACTGTGCAGCAACTTTGTCCCACACATTCATCACTGCCATCCAGGCTGGGGAGAGAATATATTCTTCTACTGGCTGCGCGTGTTGCACACATTACTCATTTTATATGGGTGTGGAGGCTGAAGAGAGTGAAGCGAGTGGGGTAATGTTTGGGGTAGTGTAGTGGGGTGGAGGGGTCCTTCAGCTCTTTCTGCTGTTGGCAGTGGAAGATGGTTAATGGAAACTCGGTAAAGTGCATCTCCATCGCACCACTATCACTGCAATCACAGTGATATAACCTCCTCTCTCAGGAGTGATAGTTGCTTTTTGGCCCAGGGCATGAGAAACAAACCTGCACCGCAGACCACCTACTCTGTATGTTTAAACCCATCAGAGAGAAGAAGGAAAAATCTTAAGCAACGACACATTACACAAGAACGGGGTGACAAGTCTGATGTAGCGATGTATCTCCATTTGAAAGTTTTGAGTATTGACAACGTTTTCTTCAAGGTGCTTTATATTGTATATTACTGTTTATAGCCATCTGTAAAACATGGTGGAGGCTCTATCGGTGCTTCATTCCTGCAGGTGGTGTATGGGATTGTGTCAAAACTGAACCTGGAAAAACACCATCGGATTTTCATCTATGAGTCAATACAACCAGTGTTGGGGAGTAATGGAATACATGTACCGCTGCTACGTATTTAAAATACAAAATATGAGTAACTGTGCAGTTGCCGTTACAGTTACCATTTAAAAGGGTGGTATTCAGAATACAGTTACTTTGTTGAAATAAATGGATTACACGGCGGTATTTTCCTGTTTCACATGTTAGATTGTCCCCTCTCTATTTTTGGTAATTCCACACCGGTGTAAAACCAAACGCAACACGCATTAAGAGGCTCTAATGCCTGTGTCTCATTCTCGCGGCCCATGTCATCCCTAGTAAATGGTAAAATGGTAATGGTCTGTATTTGTAAAGTGCTTTACTTGGTCCTGAGGACCCTAAAGTGCTTTACACTATACACAATCATCCACCCATTCACACACATGTTCACACACTGGTGATGGCAGCTACATTGTAGCCACAGCCACCCTGGGGCGCACTGACAGAGGCGAGGCTGCCGGACACTGGCGCCACCGGGCCCTCTGACCACCACCAGTAGGCAACGGGTGAAGTGTCTTGCCCAAGGACACAACGACCGAGACTGTCAGAGCCGGGGCAACCTTCCGATTACAAGACGAACTCCCAACTCTGAGCCACGATCGCCCCTAGTTGAAGAAATATTTTTAAAAATTATTTTAAAAAATGATTTAATAAGAAGGCAATAGGCAGAGTGTTACCTAAAGATTACGGCTCTCCGTCTCAGTACTCCTTTCTACACCCGCCAGGGCCTTGCTAAGGCTAAAAAACCAACCACACAAGCCACCTCTGCCAAGCCTCTATCTCTCCAATGCCAGATCCCTCATCCCCGGACGGTGTTCACATAATTGCAGGTGACTTTAATAAGGCCGACATAAAGACCCCAGCGCTCCCAAAGTTATCAGCATGTCAAATGTTGCATGTCAAAAACTTTGTTGAACGCAGCCTCTTGGAAGAGTCCTTTGGTTTCTTACTTTAGGACATTGGTAGCTAAACCTGGATGTAGTAAATGTCTGGATACTCGACTGGATGGCAGTTTGAAGCCTTGGCCAATGAACTGGTTTCTGTGAAGCCACTATACTCTAGACTCATCACAATGCTTTCCTAATCATGCAACACAATAAAAAAGTGTGAAACTGTCTTTATACTTCATTTGCAGTTGTTAGAAAAGTTCAGCTAATGCTCAAAAGCAAACTTCAAGAGTGATTGTGGCAGATGAAGTCTAAAAGGTTCTCTGCAGTGCTGCCTGTTGCATCAGCCACTGAGGTATAGGTGGAACCACAGGGGAGCTACAGGAGTAATAAATTGCCACTGCAGATATTCAAACAGTCAGTGTGCATCGATCCTGAGTGCTTCCCTTAAAAAACAGGCAAGCCAAAGAAGTGCCTGAAGATGCTTTTTCGAGACCTTTCAGCATAAATCAATCTATTCTCCTGGTGCATCAGGCTATATTAAAATCTGATGTTTCAACTTAGCTGGTATATTACTCTTTAACAGTGAATTTGAGCTAGCAGTGTCTCAGTAGGAAAACTACTGAGTGCATAGTCACAGGCAGTGGGTTTCGCCCTTGCAGTTAAAAAGGTGGATATCCAATATGGCTCTTTTGTCTCTTTTCTCAACACCTGCTGTCAGCAAATAGTGTGTTTTCAGATCTGTTTTAACATCAAAATATCATCTCCCAGTGGACTGGTCCATCTAATGTCATGTAAAATGTCCTAACCCTCTTTGGGGTAAATGCAATAAACTAATGTAATAAAAACCCCTGAGGAAATGCAAGGTTTTTGCAAGATCCTAATATAAAACAGTAAATAAATAAATCACAGTTGCCTACAAAACATTCGGAGTATTTAAAATGTATCACTTCATAATATTTTTTCAGCATTTTATTCAACCAAAATTCATAGAAAGCAAGTTGACTACACAATAAAAAGCTTTACTCCTGAAATTGGTTCATCTGTCACAGATACCCGCTTGTGCTTTCATAATAGCTAATACATACATTTTAGTTCAGTTATTTCAGTTTATTTACTAATATATTACCAATCCAGAATTTGGGATGGGATACTGAGCTGGGGAGGAGAAGGGGAATGTGATGGGAGGCATGGAAAACAGGGAGGGAAGGGAACCTTTGATTCTACTGAGTCGAGCAGAGAATTACTGCTGTGGCAAAATAATCTAAGCAAGTAAAGACTAGAGTAAAAAGCAGGGCTGGACGAGGCGATGAGACCAAACTGGGACAGAGTAAAGTGGGTCATTGATAACAGAGAAACTGCTGGCAGATCTGGTGGAAGAGGAGGTAGCATTGAAAGATGAGATACATTTTTACTGTTCCTTATTTTATTCTCGCTTTCTGGTCAAAAACAGATTAGAAATTATATGACTGAAGATATTTAGGTTTCATTTAGTCATAGCCAATGGAATTACCAGTGGAATTACTAACTCTATGGCTAACTAAGAGAGAAGGTGGGCAAAGACACTAAAGTGAAATGTCTTTAGTTCAATGTACCCTTTAACTGAAACATGCACTTTGGCTTTTTAATCTCCATATGATCTATAATTGTGTACACAGCACAGAGAACTCGATGCTGTGCTGTTTGGTTATTATCATGCAAAGCAAGGTGTTAATAGAAGACAGGAACAAAGAAACACACACACGTGGCAAACGTTTTTCCAGAGCTACAAATTTCTCTTTCCAAGCAACACAAGTTAGCGCTCATGCTGCACCAAGGAATGAAGGACAAAATGTACAAAAGGATGTTTAGATGTTTAATTATAGGGACCTCCTTCCTACTTAAAGCTACCCCTTTGCCTGAGAAACCTCTGATTTAAAAGGTTAATCCCAAAGATCAAGCCTGGATTTGAGTTTGCTCAAGGATACTGCAAGGAGAGCAAAAACTAGGAGACTGTTAAAAAACAGCTACGACCTGCAAGAACTCGGTCACATGATAAGTGAAACTGGCACATTTTAGTTATGACTTTTAGCAGCATTTGAAAATCACTGTTTTACGTTTTTTACTTTTCTGATTTTGAGGCTTCATGAACAAATATACACAGCCTATACAGGGAGTGCAGAATTATTAGGCAAGTCGTATTTTTGAGGAATAATGTTATTATTGAACAACAACCATGTTCTTAATGAACCCAAAAAACTCATTAATATCAAAGCTGAATGTTCTTGGAAGTAGTTTTTAGTTTTTAGTTAGTTTTAGCTATTTTAGGGGGATATCTGTGTGTGCAGGTGACTATTACTGTGCAGAATTATTAGGCAACTTAACAAAAAACAAATATATACCCATTTCAATGATTTATTTTTACCAGTGAAACCAATATAACATCTCCACATTCACAAATATA
>NW_005187589.1:895544-906543 GCF_000239375.1 Pundamilia nyererei
TAGTAGGCTTTCGAGCCTATACAGCTTGGAGTAAGACAACATGCATGAAGAGGATGATGTGGACAAAATACTCATTTGCCTAATAATTCTGCACTCCTTGTAAAAAGAAGGCATGTGTACCATATTAGTTTTGCTGTGTGTTTATTTAAGTTAGCTATTATGCAAAACACGTTCCCTGCATTGCAAACTGATCAAGATATGATATGACAATGAAAACACTGTCATATCATAAAAAGGTAAAAAACAATGAAACAATGACTCTGATGATATTATTTCTGCACAATACGTAGGTTAAGACTTTTGATCCATGGCCCAAACAACATTTACAAATGGTGTAACTAAGCCATAAGCATTTAAGAAGCCCAAATTAAGCCCAAGTGTATATCTTTGTTCTTGTTTAAAAAGTCTTAACAACACCAACTTAGTCAAACTAATAGAACAGCCCAATTTTTCAAGTTAGTTATTGCAGTTCAAGTCATTCAAGTCCAATGAACAGCTTAAATGGTACAAAGGTAAGTGCTGAACTGCCAAAGGTTATGAAAGGTAAGGTTGGCCAAAACTGAAGAATAATGTGCATTTCAGAATTATACAAAAAGGCCTTTTTCAGGGACAACATGGGTTAACAGTTTAAAGCAGTTCTGCAGCAATGAGGTTGATCAAGCCTTGAAAGCTGCTGCTACTAATTCCTACAGCTGTTCCAACCTTTCTGGATTACTCCCCCCTCTGTCTGCATAAAAGCAGTGCTGGGACACACTGATGTACCCTCGTGAGCATCAGCTGAACACTATTGTACTGCAGAAAGTAATGTGTTGCTACAAACATGGTGAGAAAGAGGCAATTAACAGTGGAAGAGACACAGACCATCATAACACTTATAAATGTCGGTCTGTCCTACAGAGAGACTGCAAGTCAAGGTGTCAGTGAGTCCAGTTTCCTTCAGCATCAAAGGCTCAGAAACTGTGACAGCAGGAGGTCTGCAGACCCAAAGACACGACTGAATCACAGGACAAGTTTCTGAGAGTTAACAGCTGTGTGATCAGCAGCTCACAGGACAACAGCTTCAAGCAGCTTCATAGTGGTCGTAGTGAGAAAGTCTCAGTTTCAGCTGTGAAGAGAAAACTTCAAGCTGCAGGTTTGACAGGACGAGTGGCAGCAAGAAAGCCCGAATAAGACAAAGAGGCTCGTCGGGGCCATGAAACACCGACACTGGACTACTGAAGACTGCAAGAAGGTTTTATGGGCTGATGGATCAAAATCTGAAACCTTCGGTTCATCACGCAGGATCTTTGTACACCGTTGAGTGGGTGAAAGGACGGATCCACAGTGTGTGGCATCAACTGTCAAACATGGAGGAGGAAGTGTGATGGTCTGGGGCTGTTTGCTGGATCCAGTGTCGGTGACTTGTACAGAGTGAGAGGCTCCCTGAACCAAAACAGCTACCACAGCATTCATGCAGCACTGTGCAGGACCCTCTGGTATGAAGCTAGTTAGTCAGGGGTTCATCCTACATCAGGATAAAGACCCCAAACAGTCCAAGCTGTGCCAGAACTACCTCAGGAAAAAGAACAAGATGGTGAGCTTGAAAACATGGAGTCCAGCACAGCCTCCAGACTGAAACCCCATCGAGCTGGTTTGAACTGGACAGAAGAGTGAAAGCAAAGCAGCTACAAGGTCCACATTTATGGGAACTTCTGCAACAGATATGGGAGAATATTTGATTTCTATTGTAGAAAGAAGCCACGGCTGTGTTCAGCTGTTATATCTGTCAGAGGTGGCTCCTGATGAGTCAAAGTTTTGGTTCATTTTGGTCCATAAATTGATTCCATGATTTTTTTTAAACTCCAATTATGTATTTGCACAATGCTTTCATTTCAGAGTGCAGTGAGACATTAAACGGAATAATTTTCAATGAAAAGGGATTAAAAAAAATGTGGTTGTTCTAAAAATTTTGACCATTAGTGTATATTACCATGTAATTTTCCATTTCTAAAAATAAACTCTGTAGATGCTAGAATGTTTATTTTGTGGATTCTGCATGAACTGTACTTCTGAGAACTGCTCTAGTCAAGGTTATAAATATTTTTCTGGCTATTCTGTTTCTATTCACATTATGCATGCGTTCCTTGGGCAGTACTATTGGAAGACATAACATAAATTTGCCCTGCTACACAGATGATGCCCAGCTTTTCTGTTTTGTTTTTATATATTTATTTTTTTGCTTTGAGAAATGGATTTGATGCAATTTGAAGCCAGAGTGAGGTCACTGAAGCAGTTAAACAACTCCTTGGTGGCAGAGCCCCTGGGTGGAGGAGGTTCGCCCTGAGAATAATACTGTAATCTTGCTTGAGATGCCTCTACGATGTTGCGTGTTGATCAGACCAGGGTGTTAAATCCCATCTTTATGAAGGGAGACCGGAGAGTGTGCTCCAACTATAGGGGGATCATCTCAGCGTCCCTGGAAATGCCTACATCAGGGTGCTGGAAAGTCTTTGGAAAGTCCTTGTGTTTCATAATTTTTATGGACAGATTTCAAGACGTAGCGAAGAGCCAGTAGGCTTCTGCTTGGGTGGTCTCAGAATCTCCTCTCCTTCACTGCAGAGTGTGAACCGTCAGGAATGAGAATCAGCATCTCCGAGTCTGAGGCCATGGTCCTCAGCTGGAAAAGAGTGGAGCGCCCACGTCGGATCATGGATGAGTTGCTGCCCCAATTGGAGGAGTTTAAGTATCTCAGACTCTTGTTCATGAGTGAGAGGAGAACGGAGTGGGAGATTGACAGACCGATTGGTGCTGTGGCTTTAATGATGCAGACGTTGCACTGGACCATCACAGTGAAGAGAGAGCTGAGCGTAAAAGCGATGCCCTTGATTCATCAGTCGATCTGCCCTCATTTTGGTCACAAAGGTAAAAAAGGTAAAAGTGCCAGAAATGAGCTTTCTCCCAAGAGGGGCTTAGAATAGAACTCCACATGGAAAGGAGGTGGTTCAGGCATTTGACAAGGATGCCTCCTGGGCGCCTCCTGGGTGAGGTGTTTAGGGCATGTCCAACCAGGAGGAGGCCCAAAGGCAGCCTCAGGACATGCTGGAGAGATTATATCTCTCTGCAGGCCTGGGAACGCCTCAGTGTTCCCCCGGACAAGCTAGAGGAACTGGCAGGTGAGAGGGAGGTCTGGCCTTCTGTGCTTAGGCTGCTGCCCCTGCGACCCAGCCCCGGATAAGCAGAAGAACATGACTGGATGGCTGGATGAGTCTTCATATTATTTCCAAATGCACATTGAGTTTTAATGACTTGCAAGTCATGCATTTTGTTTTTAACATCTCAGTTCTTTTGTAAGCTGTGTTGCATATCTCTGAGATACCAGTAACTTTGGCAAAATGACAGTAAAGCTAAAAACAAAGAAAATCAAAACCTGATTTGGGAGTCTACACGAATAGATGGGCTAATTGGGTTGACTGAAAGTTGGAAACCAGTGTGGAAACTGATCTAACTAATCTAAGCTTATGGTATCACTCATATGCCACCATGTACTTTTCAAGGCTATTTTAAAGATGATGACAGCCAAGTGCAAGATCACACACTTAAAATGTCACATCCTGACTGCTGTTATATCGCTGTCACCTCGAGCGGACTAAGAGGAGTTTGCAAGACTGACACCACTTCTGTCTTTCTGCTACGTCTTGAACAGAGATGGGCAGTAACGCGATACTGTAATCCAATTACTTTTTTTGAGTAACGAGTAAAGTAAGGGATTACTATTGAAAAAAAAGGTAATTAGATTACTGTTACTTTCCTGTAAGCACGCTGCGTTACTGCGTTACTAAAACCATGATTTTTTTTGTGTCTTATGACAGTGACGTAAGCGAGTGCGACATTCGTGGCAACAGCTGTGTGCAGATCAAAAATGGATAATATAACGAGTGCTGCAGCGAGTATGAGCGTGCAGCGTTTAAAGCGTGGAAGTACTGACCTTACTTTGAGTTTGATTCCTTAAAAACATTAGCGTACAGCGAAAAAAACCCTAAACGTCCGAGCAAGCATAGAGATGAATGTGAAATCCACAGAGAAGCTGCCGTATCCTTCCACTGACCGCTGCGCACACCTGCACCAGGGCAAACCTCCGCCTGCCCCACTCCTGCTTTACAGGTGAAAATAGAGCAACAGGACCGCTGAGTGTTTGACTTTGTTTATTTTCTGCTTTGTTTTACTTGCATCTATTGAGTGGGTGTAAACACAAAAAACTATTTTATTTTATATGCTGGAAATAGGTTTAAATGTTAAACACATTTCTTCCAGTCAGAGAATGTTGCAGATAATTAAATTTTTGCTTGATGCATAAAGTTAAAAGATTAAAACTAATAAAACAAGTTTTAAAAAGAGACTTTTCCATTTGATTACATTTTGTATGATGGATTATGCAGAAAAAGTAGAATTGGGCTGAAAGGTCTGTTGCAATATTACCTATTTAGGGGATAAATCATGTTTTAAAAAGTAACTAAGTAACTAATTACTTTTGAAAATTAGTAATCAGTAAAGTAATGGGACTACTTTTTTCAGGAAGTAATCAGTAATTAGTTAACCTTTCCTGCCTTTCATGACACTTTCAACTCTAGAAAGCTTTGTGCTGAAAAGAGAGCCAAAAGATCACAGCTGTGGAATTAGTGAAGATGCAGCCTTGAACAACTGGGATCAGTAAAGCAACAAGAGGGTCCTTTTTTAACCGGTGGGAGCATGAAAGGCCTCACACACGCTGCATATTCATAAATCTTGGATGTGAACACGAGTCACTCAATACTTGAAGGAAATTTGGCCATTTCCCCTTGCTGTTTGGTGGAATATAGAAAGAAAAGTAAATAAAATAATACATTTAAAGATGTATTACTTCCTTTTATACCTCCTCATCTTTTTAGATGAGGAGGTATAAAACATAGATTATTGTGATAAGATTATCATAGATATTCATCAAGCTAAATGGAGCAAGGTGCAGCTGAAAACAGGCAAAAAGGGTAAACAGATTAGCAACATTAATACAGCATTATTAACCCTTCATGGTTCAGACAATTCACTTTGCATTAGCATACTTTTTTCTTGATGAACTTGTTTGACTTGTGGTCACTACTTTTAGAAAAGCTCTATAAAAATATGACATTTTAATTACATACAATGAAAAGACATGAAACAGTGTGTAGTGTGTTTGAATGTTTGTTGGATTTGGCTGTATGTAGGCACTAGAGTCCATCCCCCTGAGCTTGTAGGGCACCGCAGTTAATTGTAGGTGCTGGATCAGTCCAATCATCTAACTGTGCGAGCACAGAAGAAAGGAGGCTGAATAATACTGTAATTGATTAGGACTTTTATAATGATAAAACATATAAAAATGACTGAAAATATTAATTGATTGATTTTATTTCCCAAAAGGAGACAATTTGATCCTTAGGGAAGTAAAAAGCTGGACTGCACTGGCTTGGAAAAGTCAGTCTTTTTGCCTTTGCTGCAACACTTTCCTCCAGTGCAGCACAACGACCTGAAAAATGTCTTCTGGTTTTACAGTTTGGAGTAAATCATGACCACTGAAAGATTAATCTGCTGGTAATGCCAATAGAAGGGTATATGAAGGAAATGTTAACACTGTTTTGGGTCTCACAATTGAGCCTAATGTTGAGCAGTAAAACAGAACCAATGTGCGAGATGTTGGAAATGTAAAAACGGGAGTAAGTCAGCCTCAGCATTGTCTTACTCTGTGAGAAAGCCCCCTGAGGAAACACCTTCACTCTGATTAATACACTACAGCTGCATACCACCTCTCCAGTCTACTGCAGAGGCTGATAAAGGAACATACACATTCCAAACTGCCTCCCTTTCTTGTATCCACATCTCCATATCCACATCCTCTCTTTATGCAAACAAATGAAAAGAACGACTGGGCATTTCTGTTGCAGACAGCCAGCGCCTCGTTTGCTCGCCCAGTGAATTCAGTAAGAAATCTAAAAGGCTATGAAAATACAGTCATCTGAACGTGCTCAGCACCGGCTGTGGTGGATTTTACTCTTTCAACTTTGGATGACAAAGAATAGGTGTCTTAATCTCTCAACTCACTTGAGGTGCAGAAAAACTATAAATCCAGTCTGATCCTCAGCTGGCAGGATATTTTGACATTACACTGGATTTCTGAAAAGGCCAACTCAAGGGATATAAATATGATGGACAGTGAAGGGAGCTCTAACTGGGATACACATGTCACTCCCTGCTGAGCTCAGTCTGTAGAGGTAATTTATTATAACTCTTTTAGCCACTGTGCCTCACACTTTTGGTTCTATATGTGCAATAATAAGACCTAATGTGATGCTGACATAGGATGCAATGTAATATTTGGCCCATTTATCAAGCCACAGATGTTGCACAAGCTTCACATTTTGTGTAATGTCAAAGTAAAAAGTCCATTGTAGGTGGACTGCTGTAGTCTAAAGCCTCTATGTTGTGCTTTCCTACAGATTCACCTCCAAACACAGGGGCTCCCACAGCTTTCAAAATTGCATTAAAATAACTCAGAGACCCCGTTGGATAAATGTCATTGCAGTGTTGAATAGGGCTGAACAGCATCTGTTATGGAGGATTTCAACAAAAACAGTAAAAAATGAGGGTCGGTACGTTTCTTTGCCTGTACCAAGAATTGCATGTGGCTGAATCTTTTATAGGTCAACTCCTACCAAACACAAATCACAATGCACAGTAACTATAACAACACTTGCACAGGTATGGCGATATGGCAGCCTGGCTTCTGTCAGTCTGCCCCAGGGCAGCTGTGGCTACAACTGTAGCTGCCTCCACCAGTGAGTGAATGTGAGAGTGAATGAATAGTGGAGTTATTATTATTATTCCAATTATTATTATTATTGCTATTATTACTCTTCTGGCCTGGTTATTGCTTCAAACATGGAAGGAAAGATGAGACATCACCACGGCTTCTATTTGTTGTCTTTGCTGCAGCATTTTTGATTCACCACAAACTGAAAAGACCTCAGAGAGCTTTGGAGAAAAGTCCCAGCAGTCTTCTCATGACACTTTATACACTCAACAAAAATATAAACGCAACACCTTTGTTACTGCTCCCATTCCCCATGGGATGGACGTAGAGACCTAAAATTCATTCCAGATACACAATATAACCATCCCTCCCAAACAGTGGTCACAAATCAGTCCAAATGTGTGGTAGTGGGCACATCTGCTATATTGAGATAATCCATCCCACCTCACAGGTGTGCCACATCAGGATGCTGATCTGACATCATGAGTAGTGCACAGGTGTACCTCAGACTGCCCACAACAAAAGGCCACCCTGGAATGTGCAGTTTTGTCTCACAGCAAAATGCCACAGATGCCACAAGCAATGAGGGAGCGTGCAACTGGCATGCTGACAGCAGGAATGTCAACCAGATCTGTCGCCCGTGCATTGAATGTTCATTTCTCAACCATAAGCCGTCTCCACAGGCGTTTCAGAGAATATGGCAGCACATCCAACCGGCCTCACAACCGCAGACCTCGTGTAATCACACCAGCCCAGGACCTCCACATCCAGCAGGTTCACCTCCAAGATCGTCTGAGACCAGCCACCCAGACAGCTGCTGGAACAATTGGTTTGCACAACCAAACAATTTCTGCACAAACTGTCAGAAACCGTCTCAGGGACGCTCAACTGCATGCCCGTCGTCCTCATCGGGGTCTTGACCTGACTCCAGCTCGTCGCCGTAACAGACTTGTGTGGGCAAATGCTCACATTCGATGGCGTCTGGCACGTTGGAGAGGTGTGCGCTTCACGGATGAATCATGGTTCACATTGTTCAGGGCAGATGGCAGCTGAGAATGTCCCAGTTCTTGCATGGCCAGCATACTCAACGGACATGTCACCCATTGAGCATGTTCGGGATGTGCTTGACCGGCGTATACGACAGCGTGTACCAGTTCCCACGAATATCCAACAACCTCGCACAGCCATTGAAGTGGAGTGGACCAACATTCCACAGGCCACAATTGACAATCTGATAGACTCCATGCGACGATGTGTTGCACTGCATGAGGCAAATGGTGGTCACACCAGATACTGACCGGTTCTGGGTCCCCAGACCCCCAATAGCGCAAAAAACTGCACATTCCAGGGTGGCCTTTTGTTGTGGGCAGTCTGAGGTACACCTGTGCACTACTCATGATGTCAGATCAGCATCCTGATGTGGCACACCTGTGAGGTGGGATGGATTATCTCAATATAGCAGATGTGCCCACTACCACACATTTGGACTGATTTGTGACCACTGTTTGGGAGGGATGGTTATATTGTGTATCTGGAATGAATTTTAGGTCTCTACGTCCATCCCATGGGGAATGGGAGCAGTAACAAAGGTGTTGCGTTTTTATTTTTGTTGAGTGTATTTAGAGGTTTCATTTCATTGTAATAAAAATATAGGTACAATTCTGTCTGTCACCTGCAGGACTGTTATCTGTTTTCAGTAACACTATTCTGAATCACTGAGTCGAGGTCTTTGTCATGTATGTATCCTGATGAAGAGCATTTAAAAAAACACTTTAGGAAAGTGAAAGAACCAACGTGAACAGAGTGACTCGATTTAGCCCAACTGAACTAAGGCCTTTTATAACTTTGGAACCCACCTGAGATCCTCCTTATTGGCACCAAATCCAACCTTTTGAAGGCGAACCATTTCTCACTCACCATCGATAACCCCACAGTTTTCCCTTCTCCTCAGGTTAAGAGCCTTGGTGTCATCCTAGACAGTTCACTTTCCTACAAATCTCACATCAGTAATCTCACCCGTTCTGCCTACTTCCATCTACGTAACATTAACAGATTGCTTCCTTCTCTTTCCACCCAGTCTACGTCCATTCTTGTCCACAGTCTTGTTACCTCCCGTATTGACTACTGCAATTCTCTTTTGCATGGTCTCCCCCAAAAATCCCTCCATCAGCTTCAACTGGTTCAGAACTCTGCTGCTCGCATCATCACCAGAACCCCTCCTACCAGCACATCACCTGTTCTTCAGGAACTTCACTGGCTCACAGTGAAATTCCGGATAATATTCAAACTTCTTCTGCTCACCTTCAAGGCCCTTCATAACCTCGCTCCTCCTTACCTTTCTGACCTGTTAACCACCACCTGTTCTGCCAGTTCACTTCGTTCTTCTTCTTCTATCCAGCTTACTGTACCTTCCTTCCGCCTCACCACCATGGGAAGCAGAGCTTTCAGCTGCTCTGCTCCCAGGCTGTGGAACTACCTACCCTCAGAAATAAGAAACACTGGTTCTCTCCCCCAGTTTAAATCCCAACTCAAAACCCATCTGTTCAAATCTGCATATTCACTGTGAATCCACTGTTTGTCAATTTTATCTTGTGCTTTTGTTTTATTGTTCTTAACTTGCTATTGTTTTACTAGGTGTCTTCTTATTGTAAAGTGTCCTTGGGTGACTTGAAAGGCGCTCATAAATAACATTTATTATTATTATTATTATTTAAATCATTTGTACAGCATGTTGAAGAGGAAATCTGCTATTTAAAAAAACACTCCCACTGTGGAAGACAAACAAAGCTCTGTTACTGACATTACAGATCCACACAAAATGTGTCTCTGGGATAAGAGATATCAATAATATTGCTTTATTTGCAAAACACAGTCATCTGCTGGTTTATCTGTAAGGGGAAGGGAAGTGACTAAAAGGAGATGGGACAAAAGAAACACATGGGAGACAGCCAGAGGTTAAAATGAATTACTAATTATTAAATGTATTGGCCGTGTTAGCACACAAAGAGAGTGACAATTTTATAAAAACTTGGATAAATAAAAACTGGTTCTGACAAAAGTTTTGATATGTAAAATAAAACAATAATCCTGCAGTTTGAACTTTCATAAACCCATATCCTACTGACAGAAGACAATATGTTTCTTAGTTTAAATATATCAAATGTTTAAAGTCAGAAAACTTTAAGAGAAATAATACATCATTCTGAATCTGATGGCTGGATGCAACAAAATGCTGGGACAGTCAGTCCTACTAAAACAAAACAGCTGGAAACAGTTGTGGGTGTACATGAGTATAAAAAGAGGATCTTAGAGAAGAGCTTCTCAGAAATAAAAATGGGCAGAACTTCACCGATCATCAAAAATAAATCAACAAATCCAATGATTTAACATAGAATTAGTCTCATTTGCATAAATGTAACTCATGTTCTTCAAGTGTTGAAATTCATAGAAATCAATACAAAAGAAATGTTGTTCCTCTAACACAGTTATATAACTATACCTTACATTTATTAAAAAAAAGGTAAATACACAGTTCAAAGTGTGGCAGACGAAGCTTCCATGACAGCCTTCTATCTAAATGATTACTCTCGGTGCACTGTGTACTCTGCAGTCCGTATGCTCTCTAAAAAAATGTCCTCTGGGAAAAGCTTTACTGTTTTGGCACAACTCTGACAGTGAAAGAGACCTGGAGGAGACTGTGTCAGAGGATCATGTTGAGGAGGACACTGATTTTGAGGAATTCTCATCTGATGAGAACGACAGTGTTGACCCTCCTGTTGCCTCTCAGCCACCAGCAGAAACAGTCCCCTCCAATGATGTGGTCCCTTTCCCAACTCCAAAAACAGGATAAACTGAGTGAGGCTAATATCATGAGAATGGTTCCAGACCCCACCAATCAGCCATGTTGAGGACTTCAAGTCATCACTTTAGCTCTTCTTGACACCATCGATGTACTTTGAATGACAAACTTAGAGATGCTTTATGGGGACAGCTGGAAATACTTGGATGTAACTGAAGCTTACATTGGTTGGCTCATTTTGGAAGGAGTTTACAAGTCAAAAGGTGAAGCAACATAAGCCTTTGGAGACTGGAAGGGCAATATTTCCAGTAGAGATGGACCGATCCGATATTACGTATCGGTATCGGTCCGATACTGACCTAAATTACTGGATCGGATATCGGAGAAAAATAAAAAATGTA
>NW_005187589.1:918414-928290 GCF_000239375.1 Pundamilia nyererei
GTCCTTGGGCAAGACACTTCACCTGCCGCCTACTGGTGTTGGCCAGAGGGGCCGATGGCGCGATATGGCAGCCTCGCTTCTGTCAGTCTGCCCCAGGGTGACTGTGGCTACAACCGTAGCTGCCTCCACCAGTGAGTGAATGTGAGAGTGACTGAATAGTGGAGTTATTATTATTAATCCAATTATTATTACTATTATTATATTACTATATTACTATTACTTAGTGAATGAATAGTGGCATTGTAAAGCGCTTTGGGTGCCTTGAAAAGCGCTATATAAATCCAATCCATCATTATTATCATTATTATATGCCGAGCAAACCTGACAAATATGGCATCAGAACATGGGCAGCATGTGATGCACAGTCCAGCTTTGCCTGGAATATGCAATTTACATAGGCACGTTTGACCTGATGGGGGCGCTAGGGAAAAGGGCATGCCGTCACCAAAAACCAATAGGGTTCATCCACTTGTGGTCATTAATGCTGTCAGTTATTAAGAAAAGATTTGAATGCAAACTTTTCAAGATCCATTTATTCTAAATTAAAAGTTTGGCCTGATGGTGGCGCTAGAGTTTCATTATCAATGGGGCTATTTATGTAGTCCAAAAATAAACAAAGTGCCTGACACAAACAATTGTCTGCAGGCAAATATCCCTCAGGGTGAAATGGGTTGGGAATATTTGAGGAGAATAGGACGGTTAACAACACGTGCAACTCTGCAGCCGTTCATGTAGGTACATTCAAACTCTGTAAGTCTCTGTGGTTTGTGGTTCCTCTTTGGATCCACAATCAGGACACATAGAGCTGAGCTAATTTTTATAGAGCACAAAACCAACGTCTGAGTGAAAACACAAGTCCATCTCACTATAGAAGCACTCTAGAATAAGATCAACCGCACTCTGCAGGAGCTCAAACCACTCCTACCTTCCCCTATTTTTACAGAAGAGCCACCTTGATTGGACAAGACTCAGTTGTAAAGCTGCATCTAAAGCAGGGGTGTCCAACTCCAGGCCGGTGTCCTGCAGGTTTTAGATCTCACCCTGGGTCAACACACCTGAATCACATAATTAGTTCATTACCAGGCCTCTGGAGAACTATAAGACATGTTGAGGAGGTAATTTAGCCATTTAAATCAGCTGTGCTGGATCAAGGACACGTCTAAAACCTGCAGGACACCGGCCCTCGAGGACTGGAGTTGGGCACTAAAGGGTCACTTTGAAAATGTCCACATTTTAAACAGAGAAGACAGATAGTTTAAAAGAGGAGTGAAAAAGGTCATCGATGTCACTCAACACTCAAGTCAGGACACCAATATTCATTCACAACGGCAATAAAAAGAATACAGCTAAGAGTTACTGGACAGGTGGGCATCACAGACATACATGTTTATAAGAACACGGAAACTGTCTCAGCTGTCCAAGCTGAGTATAACAGAGGAAACAGTCTACTTTAGTTTCTACATGAATTTTGCATAATTTCTATGTAAATATTTTAAATCATACATATGTATGTATAAGTCATTATATAGTCATTATCTACATGGAGTTTACCTGCTGTAAGAAGACTACACTGCATTCAACTTCAACAAAACAGTGGGATTTATGTGACTTATTATAACATTCTTTCCGGCACACAGGGGACGGTAGCAAGGATAGCGAGTCTTTACTCCAAAAAGTCCAGTACAAATATTTTATCTGCTAACAGTCTGACTGTGCAGCAAAAGCCAGTTAGTTATAGTAAGGTAACTTTACCAAACATTAAATGATGCTGCACAGAGAATTCAATTTAAACACAGGCTTATCACGCATTTAAAACTTGCCTTTTTGTCCTTCAGGAGGGAAAATGAGCCTAAAATGGTGACAGTGCAATCGCTGTAATGCTCTGTATCCTACACAGACCATCACCAGTCTGAGAACTGGGAACTCTAAAGTGGACATGAGACACTACACTATGGAGCCCGACTCTTAAAAACTGACATAGACTTGTGAAGGTGGGATTAAGAAATAAGTCCTTAAAGTTATCAGAGCATGTTTAGGGCCATCTTGTGCCAGCACACAACATAACGTCATTGGTTAGTTGGTTGCGGCTAACTGACTTACATTAGTTTAAGTTAGGTAACTGGTGATAGAACTGATAACTCAGATGAAAATAATGAGAACAAAACTAAAAATCAGTCTGTGTGTGTGTGTGTGTGTGTGTGTGTGTGTGTGTGTGTGTGTGTGTGTGTGTGTGTTTTGCATGGAAGTGCTTAATAGTCCTTAATAATTTGAGATTAGCTCCCAACTGTGCACCAAAGTAGGATTGTGAGATTATCCCTCTCTTCAGCACTTTTTAATCTACAGCGTACTCAAGGGCTCAGACTAAATTTAGCATGGAACTGTCAAAGATATGAGCCAGACACACAACTTGATGTGTTTCACTGTCCTTTCAGAGTCTACAACAGATCTACAGCCCCTGATCTTCATTGACTCCGAGTTACACACTGTGCTTTTAGAATCCCGTCCACAGACGATGCGGCAGAGCCTGAATTGTTGAAGTGCTCGGCTGGTACCATTAGCACACCTACTCCAAATCACAAGTACTCCTTCAAACAAGAGCGTGTGGAAAATCAGCTAACGTAGAAGTCTTCCACTCAAACCTCATGCTTTTTAAAAAATATTTAATCAAACAGTGCTCTTGATTAACACAGCAACGTGGACTCTAAGCCATTTGACAAGAATTTTTGCATTTCCTCTTTCTTTGGAAAAGAAAAAAGAAAGAAGAAAGGAAACGTGTGGTTATTTCAACCACTGTGTGCTGACTGTCAGGAGACCTCACTGGCTGAGCCCAAATTTGCAAAGAAATCAAGTAAGTAATAAATGAATAGGTAAAAGGTAATCGGCAATTAGAATCTGGAAAAGAAAATCAGGCAACCTGACCAAGACCACCAAAAGACAGGTGTTGATTAGCTAATCACAGGCATACAAATGTGCAAGCATCACTTAAAGTATGTAAGCAACAGTCGTGGGTAACTGGTCAGAAGAATCTGTTGACAGCTTGTGCAGGTGATCCTCACCAAGCTGCTGACCACACTGCATATGTTTCACCTCTGTTACAGAGTTCACACATACATGTGGGAGATTCATTATATTTTGGTCATAAACTCAGACAACAACTATCCTCCTCTATCTTTACATGACTTTCACCTAATAATGAAACTGCAGAAGTATCATATCTCAATAAAGACCATTCTAAAGTTTTTATCGACCTTAAGCAAACTGTCAGTGTTTGACAGGTTTGAGGTTTCTACCTGTGCTTTCTCTCTCTGCTCTCTCAGGTGGAGAGGGGGCTGGGTTCTGCCCACAGGTGGAACTGCCCTTCCCAGGCTCGCACTCTTGCACCTGCAGTGCATCCTCTCATAATGACTGTGCATTTATGAATCCACCGTGGTGCTAATTTGGCTCGCTCATTAGTGCTTATTGCTGAGTTATTTGTCCCATAACCTTGTGCTTCTTTTCTTTCTCCCAGTTCTCCATCGGTAGCTCGATTCCTGTTCCATGGACGGTTTAAGTAAGTTCCAGTAAGGAGTCACCTGAATGTCACACGTGACTCTCTGTGGATTTATGGATCAATTCAGTACAAGGTTGATTCAAAAAAAATTAATGCTCTATAATACTGAACAGGATGTATTTATTTATCATCACATCTTTTCTTGAAATGAAATATGAATGATAACATATGAAACTGGGTTAGCCAAAAAAGATCAATAAATGGATTCACTGGTTAAAGATCAGTGTTATTAGCTAAAATTAACAGGTAGCGACTTTTTATCTCTCACGTCATTAAATCATGTCATAATCACCATTGTGCTACTCACTCTGCTTTAAAGAGGTTTTAAAATGTGCTTTTATTAGCAACTGACTTGCAGAATTATAATTCCTGTATATACCATGTTTTTGTTATATCAGCACAAAAAACAGTTAAATGTTTTGTAGATGTAGTTAACTAGAAAATCACAATTGTGATTCTTTTTTAAAATATTGTTTTGTAAATTATTTAACATTACTACCCTGTGGATTCATGGAACTTTGAAGGAAATGTGGCGCTTTAACAATGTATATTTGAAAAGAGGATTGGGTCATTGCCCCGGCGCAGCACCTGTAGGTGATGCAGACCTGTCTACATCTAATCCAAGCTCATGTCTTCTATTAGTGGATGAATAATTCACTTAGTAAATGTCTTTCAGGGAACGGTGAAAGCAGTCTGTCAAGGAAAGAGCTGTGCTTTAGTCATAACACAATACAAAACTGCAGAATCATTACAAAATGGAAGTGGCAGATTGATGTGAGACTGAGCAGGTGTTGGGAGATGAATGTAAGTCTGCCAGAGGAATACTAAAGCTCAAATAAAGTGAAATATAAGCTGTAAAAACACAGACACATGACAACGAGCAGAAAAACGGGGTTTTCCTACCGTCCTCTGTGGGGACATAGATGTTCAGATAAAGGCAGTCCTCGCTCTGCTCCTGCACGTAGGTAACCACTGTATCCAAGTTAGCCGTGAACCACACGGGGAGCATATCATTGAGTAAAAAGCGGTCCTCTAAGAACTGAGGACAAACTGAAGGAAACTGAGTAGCATTCCTGATACCGGGCCACGACATGGGGGGCTCTGGTGGTTGGAACCTCCGCTCCCCCGTTGGGGCCATTGCATATGGAATCCCCAAATACTGCTCCACTGGTCCCAGTATCTCATTGGGCAATGTAAGTTTCACTCCCCGCAACTTCCCATAATTGGTGGTGACTACAGGGTGCTGCTGGGCTTGAACGATAGCTGACGAGATCAACACCAGCCCCATCCACGATAGAATGCTGACCTTAGCCATGCAGTAACACACCCATGAAAGGCCTCCAGATGCTGTCATGCTCCTTTTGTGCTGAGCCCGAGCCTGGCAGGTTGTGGTTTTGGTCCACGCTTGGGTCCTGGGCACCCCACCAAGAAGCTGCCTGCTTCTCCTCAGGATGCAAGTTGAGCACATGAGCCCCGGCCAGTCAAAGCAGCTTTCTCAGAGCTCCCCATCCCAAGACTCTGTGGAGGTTGATGGCTGCTGGGTAACTCTCACTCCCAGAAGAAAGCACTCTGAAGAACACTTTGGTTATCTCAAGTCCAGCTTGACGAGATAGATAGTCCTAAAAGAACAACAAAAAGCATGTTGAGTGTTTCCACTATGGCATATTTACAGTGTTATTGCAGTTTACCAGATGAGTCTGAGCAGATTAATCATCTTTAATTCAGCAAATTACTAGGAAAAAATTACTTGGATATATGATGCGTATGCACACGTATGTTCTTGAGAGGGTGAACTTAACCTTGGTTAAGGTTTTGTTGGTTAGGACGAAGGACAACATTTTGACTTTAATTTAAAAAGTGTTCAAACTTTTATTTGAAATGATTTTCTGTGCTCTCAGAATATATTGTTTGGTTTAGGTTTTCTTTAAACTTACCTTGACCTCACCCCCAACTGTAATGTTTCTATGTGTCGTTTTGCATCATAGATTGAAACATTAATGGTTTCAAAATGTTGCTTTTTAACAAGCAGAACCACGATTCGTCTTATATTAAACAACCAGTTTGGCTGCATGTACCTAACCACATTTTGAGTGAAAGTAGCAGCAAATAGTGTAAATAAATATACTATAAAGTGTATACGAGTCTAAACAACTCTTCCTGTTTTCCATATCCCATCCTACATCCTGTTTTGCTGTTTTGTGTTGGTGGCCAGGAATGAAGACAAAGTTTGATCTGACCTCTGCGACACTCGTAACTCTCTGCTGATTGTGTTTACATTAATTTGAATAAAACATGTGTTAACTATACTTTATTATTATTGTTATCATCATCATCATCACATTGGTTTTTGTTTTGTTAAAGTGACCGAAGGCATCGGTGTCCTGCAGTTATTCTGAAAACGTCTTCATTTTCACTGCTTGCTGCCCAATAGCTAAAAATGAGAATACTTTGTTGGCTCCAGAACAAAAGAAAAGAGCGAGCAGAGGACTGTGGAGGATTGAGACTGGTGGAAATGAGTCAATAACAGCACATTTTCTTTGGTGAGGGAGTTCTGGAAAGTTCCTGGAATTATAAATCTATCCTGTAGGCTCTGAAGCATCTCACTGATATTAATTCAAGGTCCTGTTATAGCACCTTCTTCATTTTAAACTATATAGTTTTCATATTTTATTGGTTAAGGAAAATCAGCTCCAATCCAAATGTGTTGATTAATTATCCTCCCATTAAGTGCCACTGAAAGCAGCCAAATCAGTGATTCAATATCATGCTGACCAGCACTGAGTCCTTTCTCAAAATGAAAAAAACAAAACTGCATGAATAGATGATCTTAGTAAGAGAGTCAAAGTGCCGATCTGTCCGATTCCAACAGCTTTACAATAATGATTAGTAAAACAGAACAGAGGGGAAGAAAATGTTGCCTACATAGTTGAGACAAAGGCAAATGGCTGTACAGGCACCCTAACACTAACTGAGTGAATTTCCGAAACATTAACATCAGCCCTACAATGAGTGTGGATGTAGTGAAAAGAGAGTATGTCCCTGATCAGCGACACTGCAGTGCAGCAAGTGTAATTAGTTAAAGTCATCACAAAAAATGATAAAGAATTTTATAGTTTTCAACCAATGTTTTCATGTTTCAGGAACACTGTATATGCCTGTAACACTGTGTAACATGTGACTATAGTTGCCTGCAATGCACTGGGTGTCTGCTGCTGTGCTCCATATGTATCGAGGATCATTAGTTTCCATGATCAGATTCACATTTAGTTTGTGAAAAGAGACACAAGTATACACATTTGTGTTGGCAGCAAGTAGAAATAGTTTCCCTTACAAATAACTTCCATTCACTGAACTAACACAACCAGTGCCTCAACATTTTAATGCTTTGAGCTCATATTTCTTTAATGCTACCTTTTAAATCTTGAAATGGCCTGACTCAGCGGTCCCCAACCTTTTTTGCTCCAGACCGGTTTAATATCAGACAACATTTTCACGGACCGGCCTTTAAGGAGTCGCGGATAAATACAACAAAATAAAAGGATGCAGCCAAGACAAAAACTGCTATTTTGTAAATATAATACTAAACATCAATTCACTGTGTAATTGTGTAACTTGCACCAACAACATCGAAAGTAACATCCTCCTCTCTGCCCCTTAATGCTCTCTATGGTAACGCGTAACTATTTCTTTCAAAATAAGACACACAACCACAACATTTGAAAAAAAAAACAAGGGAAACCGAGTTAACGACAAAAACCCTGAAAACCATCAATTTCACACCCGAGCCTCGACTCTCGCGGCCGCTGGCCTAACAAATAAAACACCTGAATACACGTTTACACCAGACACATGATAGCTGTGGAGGACCAGAAGAGCCATGTGCATCAAATTCATTTTTTAATCACTGTATTTATTTAAACATTAATATATTATTTAATCATTTCATTTAAATAAAAATTATATTTATATTTCAAAATGAATTTCATTAATAAATACTACAACTTTAACATCCATTATCTGAGCTGGCTTCCACTCTGGAGGTTCTTCAAAAGGTGAGCAAATATGTCTTTCTTATTTCTCAGACCTGAGAATCTCGCGTTATAACAATTGTAATTGAGACTCTGGAATCCAGGTCTGGCTCTGAGTCTTGGCTGGGTTTGGACCCGGATTCAGACTGTTTTTATAAAATAACAGTCTGAATCTGGGTCCAAGCCTGGCCAAGATTCAGGGCCAGACCAAGACTTTTTTTTTAAAATGCAAAAGTGTGATTTATCACTGCAACAGACACATGTTTTTGACCATGCAGTGTTCACTTCCCAAAGCATTTTGGTTATATTTTAACTTGAATTTGGGGAAAACAATTGTTATGGTAAATGGCCTGTATTTGTATACTGCTTTACTAGTCCCTAAGAACCCCAAAGCACTTTACACATCCAGTCATCCACCCAGTCACGCACACATTCACACACACATTCACACACTGGTGATGGCAGCTACACTGTAGCAACAGCCGCCCTGGGGCGCACTGACAGAGGCGAGGCTGCCGGACACTGGCGCCACCGGGCCCTCTGACCACTACCAGTAGGCAACAGGTGAAGTGTCTTGCCCAAACACACAACGACCGAGACTGTCAGAGCCAGTGCTCGAACCAGCAACCTTCAGATTACAAGGCGAACTCCCAACTCTTGAGCCACGATCGACCAGGGCCACGGTTGTGGTGACAGCAGAGTATGTGTCGTGCGGGATCGTGATTACGGTAATTTTCGCACAATATGTCATTTTTTAGTCTTAACAGGTTACTGTAACTTTTTCTGGTAGAGGGTGTGCCACATGCTTGTTTAATGAAGATGGTTCTTGCTTTGTGGCAATGTTCCACAGTTTTATAGCATTTTGATTGAATTGTGTGACTGCTGTGCAAGTTGTTGTGTAAGTTGGAAAAAATGCATCCAATTGTTGTCAATTGTTTTATTGATAATGGCTGCAAAATGCTGCCCCCGCGACCCGGCCTCGGATAAAGCGGATGAGGATGGATGAATGGATGGATGGATGGATGGATGGCTGCAAAATGAATTCCCCAAAAGTGATATTTTCCTCACTAGTCTTTTCTGAAGATGTATTTTTGCATGTTTAAGTGAAGGCACAGCAGTAAGATGTTTGCAGGTTTATGATTTCAAATTTTACATTAAAACATGAAAATACAGCATAGTAATAGATTTTATGTATAATATACAGAGCAGCTCCATTTAAAATGCACAGTTTCACCGTTGTTTTACCAGTTCAATTTAGTTTTTTGTTTGACATTTCCCTTTTAATTTTACAATTTATGGATCCACAATAAGCAATTATTACATGTAAAAAATACAGGAAATATTCTATGAATACACAACAATTGTTGTGTGAAATTAATTTCTTTTTTTGTAGATTTCACAGTTGTGTGTTTCATTCACTGTAAATCAGTTTACATGTTTTCTGTTTTTTTTTTCTTTTCTCTTTTTTTTTGCCTGAAACCCTGAGGAACAACTTTATTACCAGACAAACATGTTTCGGCTTGTGGCCTTCATCGGGGCTATTACAAAACACCAAACAACTTGTGCTTAATTTAAAATAAAACAACAGAAAATAAAAAAACTAATGACCCAATCAGCCACTCACACATAAACATCATCATTAATGGGGATGATGATTGTTGAAATAGGTTCTGGACCGAACCATTATAGGATAAGGTGACTGGATGTCACCTTATCCATGTAAAAGTGGGTCATTCCCACAGGTGCACATAAAATGCAAACAAGATAAAAATATACATAACAATCACAGGAACTCTACGAAATGAATTCCATGAAATAAACAACAACAATTTGCATCACAATTTTTAGAGACATTTTTTCAGAGACAAAAATAGATTGAATCATAAATTTTTTTAAAAGGTTCCTTCATGTAATGATCTGCTAGAGGGTGTGGGGGGGCCACAGCCTCGTCCTCCAGGGCATGAAGCAAGTATGGAGGAGATCAAAACTCCAGACATCCAGAGGCCCCCAGAACACAAGAGACCAAGGAAGACCAACAGAGGGGCAACAGAGTGTGGGGCCTCCGTGGAGCAGAAGCCAGGGGGGGTTGCAGCGACGCGCCCGTGAGCTCTGCCGGCAGCCAGCTGTGCCTGAGTGACCGAGCCCCAGACCGAGAGGCCGAGAGTACCCCACCCCCGAAGTGGCCCTAGCGAGCCCCAGGCTCCAGGCCCCGATAAGCAGCCACCAAGCAGTGAGCCAGTGTGTACCCGGACGCCCATCCCGGACACAAAGAACCACCAACGCACCGATGTCTGAGGG
>NW_005187589.1:930258-937357 GCF_000239375.1 Pundamilia nyererei
GGTCTAAGTTAACTGATAAATCCGCTTCCCATTTTGCAATAGGAAGTGATATTGATTCATCTGTTTTAGAAAGCATTCTGTATATTTTGGATAGTCATTTGGGGGTTTTAAGAGTAAGGAAATGTGTCGCACTTGGTGGTGTTTGTAGTTCAACTTGACCCGGTTTAAATTTCTTTCTTACTATGGATTTAATTTGTTGATATTCTAAAAATCTTTTCTTGTTGATCCCATATTGTGTAACTAGTCCGTCAAATGAAATAAATTCTGTTTCTTCTAGTATATGTTCTAAATATTTGATTCCTTTACCACTCCAGTTTACATATCTTCTGTGTAAAGCTATCTACAGCTGCTGTATTTTTTACAGGAAGTCCCTGGTAACCCCAGCTGCCAGCGTTTTCCTGTAAAAACAGCACTTTTTGTTTTTTTACAGTGATATGTCTAAAAAAAACACACAAATATACATTTGTATATGTATTTTTAACAGTTAGTGCTTTTTTCCCTTTTAAAGCATATATTGTAATACTGCGCTCAATAAACTAATCACCTCTGAGTCCATTTGTGCTTTCTTTCTTGCCAGCCACTTGGCAGCACTTCTGTTCACACAGCTGAGCCATATTTACTCTGATGGATGTTACAGATGAAACTCTGAGTACAGCTTCCAGGTGGGCATCTGGAAGCCCTGACCTGAACTTGCTTTAACAAGCAAGACCTGGAATATCAGCAGCATGCAGCTCGTCAGCTGTCAGGTAACTTACTTCAACTGCAGCGTCAATATCCAAATTCCTCAATCCATATAAGTCATCTCACACTTCTATTGAACTCAACAAAAAAGTACTGGAACATCCATCTTTCTTGAAATTTTCTTCATTTGGCACGGAGTTTTCTTTTAGGTTTTTGAGAGCAACTTTACAAAAAATTCACAGAATTATGTTTAAGTAATGATTTTTAATAATAATTAGTGCTGTCAGCATGGATCTAGTTAAAATGACGTTAACACCATAACTGCATTAAAGTAAATCCTGTTAACGAGTTACCACGGATCAGCCCGTGTGGGCTGCACGGTGTCAACGCGTTAGCACCGTTAGCTCTTTAACGATCCGTGGCAACTCGTTAACGGAGATTTGCCGCATTAATAAATTTATCCTCAGCAGCAGAGGTGGCTCTTGGTCCTCATGTCAGACAGTTTCATCGTGGTCTTGATGGTTTCTGCGACTGCACTCGGGGACACATTCAAAGTTTTAGCAATTTTCCGGACTGACTGAGCTTCAGTTCTTAAAGTAATGATAGGCTGTTGTTTCTCTCTACTGCGATTGGTTCTTGTCATAATATGAATTCTAACAGTTGTCAAATAGGGCTGTCAGCTGTGCACCAACCTGACTGCTGCACAACACAACTGATGGTGCCAACGTCATTAAGAAGGCAAGAAACTCCACCAATGAACCCTGACAGGCTCACCTGTGAGGTGAAACCATGTCAGGTGATGACATCATGAAGCTCACTGAGAGAAGGCCGAGGGTTTGCAGCTGTCGACACAGCAGAGGGCGGCTACTGTCAGGAATCTAAATATAAAACATATTTAAAGTTATTCCTCAATTTTTTCTTTGCTACATAACTCCATATATCTTTCTTCGTGAATTTGATGTGTTCAGTTTGTATCTACAACGTAGAAAATAGTAAAAATAATGAAAAAAACATTAAATGAGAAGGTGTGTCCAAACTTTGACTGGTAGTGTACCTGGTAATGCTGAGCATTCACTTGTTTCAGGTGCTTATAAGAGTCAGGACTGGTGTCAGGCAGGACGGCCTCTTGGCTCTATGGCTCCTACACCTGTACTTTCTTCCTCCCTCAGAGCTCTAGGATTTACCAGACCACCATGGTCTTCCACTACATTGCTCTACAAGTTCCCAAGGGCAATAAAACCTCCACCACAAAAGAGCCATAGTGTTATGTCTTCATCAGCGCATGCAGAAAACTACTGATGGATGAATTAATACAATTTTGGCTTTTCAAGCCACTACGGGTTACTTAACACAGGGAACCCATAAATAAAAACATTATACATGTTTGCATATAAATAATAAGGAAAAAGCAAGTTTCGACTCATTTAAAAGTCTTATTAATGAAAATGATGTGAAATAAGCTATATGCCTTTGAAAATGGGCAAGGGCTTTTATTCACTGTAACATTATATAACTGCATATATTCAACATATATTTAACAGAAGATGTATTGATTTTAGTGAGCAGTTGTTTGGTGTTTGACTACAACCGCAGGCTGTACATCACTGGCTCCTATTATGTTCACGCTGCCTCGCATGGCAGCACAGGAGTCACCAAACAGTAAAAGCATGAATGCAGCAAATGAAATGAAATTGTTACTCATTCTTAACTGAGGGTATATGCTTGTTTTTCTTTTTTTCCCTTGTGTGTGTGCGCGTGTGTGTGTGATAAATTGACAGAGTTTATATTACTTGCAGTAATGGGGCATTTTATGATGTGTGTTTGGGGGATAGGGTGTGTTTGTGTTTTTCAAAAAAGTCCTTCAGATGGCTCGAGCTGAATACAGAGTATGCATCCATAGGTCTCCTTGACAGAAGCACACAGGAGATTGTGAACATTGTTCTGACTCGTAATGATTATATGAGATACGTCTTATGAATATCAATGAAGCCGCAGTCTGTCATTTGCATTTCAATCATCATAAAATGATCCAGTCAGGCACTCTCTACTCCTGTGGCTATCACAGGAAGTTGAACAGACATAAAACAATAGAACTGCAACATACAGTTGCAAGAAAAAGTAAATCTTTTAGAGTTGTCAGGATTTCTGCATTGATTATTAATAAAACTGTTCTGAGTTTCATCTAAGTCATAACAACAAAGCACACAATCTGACAAAGCTAATAACACACTTGTTTTTTTCAGAATCTCCACTTTACAGAAACAACCACTGTCTTTCTTGAACACAATGAGTAATCAGTAATGGATTACAGGCTGGAAAAAGTAAACGTGTCATTTCTCCAGAAGCTACTTGGATCAGCTGACTTTAGAGCAGCGCCACCAAAGAAATCTGTGCTGCCAAAATCAAACTGCACACCAACAACAAAATATCACCACAAATTTAAAGGAAAGTGGAGGGAGCATCGGGGTTTGAGGCTGCTTTGGTTCGTAATAAGTGAAGAAACAATGAATGAAAATGCTACCCACAGCTAGCTGCCTCATCTTAGACAGAAGATAACTAGTAGATGTTGCAAGAAAGAACAAGACAATAAACGAGCATATCACATGCAGAAAAAAGAGAAAAATACATTTTTAAAGAAAATTCTAAGCTTTTTAATGAAGGCATCCAATAAATCGGAATAATCTGAAATATTTGAAGGATAAATGATCTTAAATCCCTCTTCACTGTAAAAGTGTCTTAAGCAGCAACAGGGAACGTGTGAAAGAGGCCAACGCTCCTAAAACACATGCTATGAAACTTGGGAAATTCCAGCAATCACTCTGATGTGCTAAGGCCGGATGGATGGATGGATGGATGGATGGATGGATGGATGGATAGATGGATAGATGGATAGATGGATAGATGGATAGATGGATAGATAGATAGATGGATAGATAGATAGATAGATAGATAGATGGATGGATGGATGGATGGATGGATGGATGGATGGATGGATAGATAGATAGATAGATAGATAGCATGTCTGTTTTGCATTTTCCATCTCGCCTACTAACATTAAAATATTGGTTTTAAACCAGAGAAAGAAACTCAGATATGCTGTGATGTGAAGAATGTCTCTATTTTCTCCTTCTTATGTTACACAAACATGATGAGTGACTCAAGTTGTTAGCTTCTTAAATATGTGTTTTTCTGAAGTATCCTTTACCAGGACGATGACGTTTACACCTGTGCTCTTCATCTCAAAAGTCATTTCGATATAGTTCAAAGATTTCATAGCATTTCATATAAATGACATAAAATGTTTGTGCTGATCAATAACTATTGACTGTGAGCTCTTTGCATCAATATGACTGCTTAGCACTAGAAGCACCCGGAGGCTAACTCTGATCCCTTGGCGAGTCAAATAACTTCATCATCTCGTTTTTCATAACTTGTCTGAAGATTGGTTTAATCATCACAGGGTGATTTTTGAAGTGTGTGGGATCTCAATGCGCGGCCACCGTATCCTAGAGAAAGCAGACTAATCATTTTAATTTTGTAAAGAAACATTTCTCTGGGAAAAAGAACCCAATCTGATTCTTTATCAGCTTGTAATCGACAACATTAACTTTTAATTTCTTCTTCCTGATAAAGGCAGGCCCTTGCAACGGGGTGCAATGGTATAAATAGCAAGGAGGCTGCACTTTGCAAGAAGTCTTGTAATGGTACCATAACAATGCTGGGACTTTCTTCACAGCCAAGCCACTTAAGGGCCTGATGTCTGATTTTTTACATTAACTGTGGGTAACTCCCTCTAGCAAATTCTGCCAATTTATGGACACATTGATAGAAAATGTGCATAAAGGGGTCAAGATGTTTACAAGAAAGTATTCATACTTACTAGCAACCATGTTGCTAGCAGGTTGCCATAGACCTAAACGTTTCCATACAGTACTCTACTAAAAACACACACCCCATGTGCCAAGTAATTCCTGTTCCAGTTTAGCAGCAATGTGAGAAAGTACCCCAATTATGTAACCAATCTAACGTAAACATAACCTGCAAATGTCAGGGAGAAGACCACCTGCTTTGAGCAGCATGTGAAAATGCACTGACACTTTGTGTTTGCCAGGCTCACCCCATCAGGGGTGCAAAACATGAACTACCCACAGAAGCCATTGTGGGGTAAACTCACACTCCACACCCTCACATGTGTGGTAACATGGTGGCAGAACAACCACTGGCTAAGCATGAGTCGGGTCCATCTCTGTTTGCTTATTCTACCATCACAGAGGAGCCGGCCCTTTGCATTGGCCCCTGTGGACACCAGTGACACAATGAACTAAAAGTTAAGGTAGGCCCAAGCGCGTAGCTCATGCCATCAACATGCAACAGTAAAGGCATTCTCTAAGAGAGATGATGCTTTCAAGCACCCTTCTTTGAACATGAGAGAGAGTACCCCCCCCCCCACACACACACACACACACACACACACACACACACACACACACATCAGAATGAATCAAAGCTTTGCTAAACTCAAGTCTTGGTGTTTGAAGAATGTATTTCTTTAGAGAATCATATGATTATCAATAATAATCAATAATACTCCTGCAGCAGCTTTCAAATGCAAAACATATGTTTCACCTAATGTTCACACATCACATCTATTTTCTGGGTGTGTCTATGTTTTTATGGTCCCTTTTGCACCAAGTTCACCACTCCATTGTGCGGTTCATGAATGACAACACATACAAGGTCATCCGTTTTTAAACCAGCAGCCTGTGTGGAACTGCAATCTGCTGCTGTTACGGAGCCAGTGTGAATGCCACAGATCCATTGAAACCACAGCATTAGCAGCGATGAAGCTGTAAATATCCATGCAAGAGACAAACCCCACTCAACCTTCCACTCTAACCGCCTTTTTTCCTGTTTTTTCCTCCCTTTTTCTCAAAATCCACGTACAGATATCCACACCACCATCTTGTGGATGCTTCGATAGAGACGCACGCAGAGAAGTCCTGCTGGAAGATGCCCGTCTTTGTTGCATCCCATACACACAAGAGTTGTGGAAAAACGCGAGTGTGTGGCGTGTTGAAACGTTTTGCCACCTAGAGGGAAAAACGTTTTTAAGCTGGTGGAATACATCCGCCTATCGTGTCGGCGCTGTCGCAATAAAGGTAACCGAGCTGTTCAACGGGCGCAGAGTTTGGTTTAAGACACGATTCCAAGTCTGCGTGTCTACACAGAAATACACAAATAAACAAAAAGTGCAGTTCGGGATTTGAGATGTATGTTTATCATCTTCTGCATCAACCGACATCTTTACTGCAGCAAATCGTTTCTCTAATCAACACGTTCACGTGAACTGGAGTCTAATGAAAGTGCGCAAGAACAAGCCTGTCGTGTTGCGGGGTTTTCAGGTGAAAACATCGCCATGCCAGACTCCTAACAGTTTTTCCAACTGTAAAAAGGAAAAGCCTGATTCTATTAAGGTTACCAGTGTCTGGAAGAATCCCCTTTGGACTGTGCTATGTTGCGAGACAGCAGAGGAGGGGGTCAGCCCATGGAAACGCACAGACCTTCTCCCCTTCTCTATAAATCTACACTGTTATTTCTCGCTCGGGGAAAGCTGTGAGGCTCGCCATGACATCCCGCCGGCAGCGCACTTACCTCAGCCTGTATCACCACCGTCTGACTTAAATGTAAGTCCCGACTTCAGGCGAAATACACACCACATAAGAAAAACGCAATAAAGTCCACGTCCAACCCGCTGCTCTGCAAATCCAAAGTAAGACGCGCAGTCTTTGCGCTCTGAACACAGTTAACTGTACGTCCAGCATGTGTTTTTGAGACAGACTGAGTGTGTGTGTGTGTGTGTGGTATGGGAGAATAGAGATGCGGCTTTATCAGCACAGAAGATGTTTCAATGAGTCACTGCAGAGGCACTGGAAACGGTGCTGAATCTAATTGCTCTCGCAGACCGAGTGTATTGCGCGGACAAGATTAGTGATAGAGAAACCAGGTCTCTCTCTCTCTCTCTCGCTTGCCATTGGACTACACCGACTGAAATATACTAAGCCTGCAGCCAATGGATTGCCGCATTCTCTCCATCACCCTTAACCAGCCGCTGAGTTGTGGCAGCTCTGGCATGGAGCATGGCACCAGCTACTCTTCAAACCCGGTTCTGGGTGCTAACATCACTGCACAATAGCTCACAGTCACAAGGCAGGCTTTGCACTCATGCAAATGAAAAACTTTGTCTTCCTATTCTTGTCATAGTTTAGGATAATCCGACAGGTTAGCACTGTCAGATTATCCTAAACTTCACTGTCCACTTTTAAATCACGTCTTAAATCCCGCTTTTGGCTTTTAACCTCAGTGAGACTCAGTTTCTCTTGTAATGAAATTAGTTATTTAATTAATTATTTTACTTTTA
>NW_005187589.1:938173-939105 GCF_000239375.1 Pundamilia nyererei
AGAAAAGAAGAGGAGGAGAAACGAGCAAAAGATACAGGTATGCAGATGTGTCATTGGATAATGGCAGGTCATCAGAACACTTTATTAATCCCTAAGGAAATTATGTGGGTTACAGTTGCTTCAAGACAAAATGGTAAAAATAGCAACAGTAACAGACTAAACTCCAAACAATACATTATGTTACAGATTTTAATATTAATCAGTCATTGTCAATTGTTGATTCGTCCTGTTCTCATTGTATGACGAATTATGATGGTTGTTTGGTAGCCGTTTGCATACTATGCATACTCTCTCTCTCTCCATATGTGTGTGTGTGTGTGTGTGTGTGTGTGTGTGTGTGTACATGTAAAAAAGCGTCCTTGTCTTCTTGTCAGTGGCTTCTCCTTTTCTTCTCTCCTCCGTTGGCCAGGTTATTATCCCAGCACGATATCTGATCACAGGCAAGGCGTATGTATTGACAGCCTGGATCTTCTTCTTTCCATTCAGCTGACTCCTCAGGACCACCGAGTACCAGCCTCAGCTGGTACTCGGTGGTTGCATCTTTCTTAGCGGCCTCTTCATGATGTTGTAGCGGTCCTTGATGTCTGCAATGTTGCCTTCTGGTACTACATCTCCCCGTCATGTCAGTGATCTCACTGAGGGGGTTCAGGCCTATGCAGAAGAGCAGCGGGGACAGAGCATCTCCTTGGTAGATCCTCCTTGATGGTGACTTGTGCTATAGATTTGATAGATCATAGGTCCCACATCCTCTTCATGTAACCCCTTCTGCTGTGGTTCCTTGCATAGTATCATTCCAACAACACCCTGTTCTCATCTCTTGCTACTGTTCCAGTCAGAACGTCCAAGCCATTATGGCTTCAGTTATGTCTCCGTCACTCATTCGAGGTAGGCTTGGTTAGTGTGTGGTATGGGAGAATAGAGATGCGGCTTTA
>NW_005187589.1:940507-942713 GCF_000239375.1 Pundamilia nyererei
ATTACAAATGTATGACCAAGTGAAGGTAAAATGTAACTTCAGTGACTGAAGTCAGGCTTAGACAAGGGTTTAACCTTGTACCCCTCATTTACTAATATGAGAGCTTTGTAGTATGATGGGATTGAAAGCCAACAGCCATTATGTCTTCTCAATGTTTTTTACTTATTAAAAATGGTGAATGGGCTGCTGCTTATCTATCGAATTCTGTTCGAATTCTGTTTTTCTATGGATTCAAAGTACTTTCAGCTGCAAGTTTCATTTACCCAGTCAAACACACATTCATCGTTTTATCTAGTCACGTACACATTGACATGCTAATGGATGCATAAGGGGTAACTCAGGGTTCAGTATCTTTGGCATGCATACTGGAGGAATATGGGATTGAACCAGATGGAAGATGACCTGCTCTGCCCCCTGAGCCACAGTCGCCATTATCATAGCAGCGGTGTGGGACTCTAAGTCACTTTGGCATTCTTAAACAAATCGTCTTCCAAACAAAGAACAGCTACAAGCATTGTGTATTGTTTCAGGAATAAACAAATAATTGGGTGTTAGCATGCTGTTGACCAGTAACACTAGCATGCTAAACATGCAGGACTCATTGGGGTGGTACTAATCGAAATGCTTTTAATGACACCTTCCAAAACATATCTTTATAAAATGAGGACTCAGAAAACCTGGTATCTAAGCAGAAGTCAATACGGTAATGGGATTTTCCATTTTTAAAGATGCCTTTAGGTAAACAACTTATAAATGCAATGCTGGAGTTCTTTGTTGGATTTTTAAAAACATCAATATTCTGTTCTCACATGCACTGAATGTAATATCATCAAGGAGCTGTGCAATGTGTTATGTAGAACGATAGGTTATAAAGTCATGTTGGCAGTATTTTCATTTCTCCTTTTAAAAATTCAAAATGTATTGTGTACATGTTCTCTGTTTTCATGTGATCAGCACACAGCAGACTAAACAGCCTATAACCAAGATTACCTGGTTTGCAGTCACTGTCTGTTCTAGAGTCGGGGCAAACTGACACTTAAAACATTCCCACACTATGCTTCCTTGAGCAGTTCAAAGTATGCCTGCATATATATTGCCAGTTATGAAGTGTTGGTTGTCTGGGGAAAACTATAGAGTATGACTAATTCTTTTATAGGTGGTCAAATTAATTTAGAAGCTGTGACTGTGACTCCCTACATGACAGGACCCATCATAAGCTATGGATGTTTAAGGGATGTTCAACCTCTTCTGAGTCTGTGGTGTGAATGGTAGCAAAATGAGAGGAGTGATTTATTACTCAGGCTACGTCCACAATAATGCGTTTTTGTTTGAAAACGCATCGTTTTCCCTCCTTTTTGGCCTCCCGTCCACACTGAGACGCTGTTTTTCCCAAATGAAAACAGAGCGTTTTGAAAACGCTCTCAAAAACACTAGACCAGATAGATTTGAAAACGGCCTTTTGGTCTGAAAACTCCGCGTCCACACTAGCGTTTTCAGTCATTTTCACAGAGTTGTGCGTCCACACTGAAATGGCCAAAGACGCTCCAGTCCTGCGCATGTGTGAAACTCAAGACGATTCGACCTGCCTCATTTCTGTCTGCAGCTTATTTACTTTCCGGCTCTTTGAAAAGTTGCGGCAAAAGGATGAAGAAAAGCATCCATCTTTTTAAATGGACTAGCAATGAGGTGGAGTTGTTGCTGCGAGTAACACAAAAGTACAAAGTTGCAAAAGCGAGTGAGAATTAAAGAATTTGAAGAAAAGCTTTCTGGAGCGCGTACAGACTGATATTAATCTTTAATAAGGCTGTCAAACTTGAGAGCAAACAAAACAACTGCTGCCCTCCGCTATCTTAGCTTAATTGGTCACATGACTGCATCATATGACTAACATGCGTCATCATTTTTGAAAGTCTCCGTTTTCGCCGTCCACACTGCGACGCGAAAGCACCGTCTTCAAATGTGTGTGTTTTCCAGAGCGTTTTCAAAACACCGTCTCAGTGTGGACGGGAAGCCAAAGCGGAGAGAAGACGATGCGCTTTCAAACGAAAACGTATTAGTGTGGATGCAGCCAGAGAGTCATCTGCACTGAAGTTTCAGGTCATGTGTGCTACAAACTACACTCTCACCAACAGTCTAAGGAGCTTGGAAAGAAAAGTGTCAGGACTTCTTCAAATTTCCTTGAAGACGTTTCATCCGAGAAGCTTCT
>NW_005187589.1:944535-946305 GCF_000239375.1 Pundamilia nyererei
GCTACATTTCACTGTGTGTTATACTTGTATAACTATGCATGTGACAAATAATAAAGAACCTTGAACCTTGAACCCTTTCTTTGTTTAGCTTTCTTTGGCTTATTATTCTCTGTTTCTCTGAGGCTTTTGGCATTTTGCTGATTCAGTCATCTGCTTCAAACAGTATTTAAATATTCCTGGTTTTTTAAAGTTAAAAATGTTTTTCTTTAATAAGACTTTCTGTTGAGATTCTTTTGTTATTTAGGTTTTTATTTACCTTCAATTTGTTTCAGCATAATTCAATATATATTTTGTGTTTTTCTTTGATTGTTGTGCAGCACTTTGTGACCTTTATGTCTGTGAAAAATGTAATATGATGAACCGTATTTATTTTACTTACTTTATTACCAACCCTTAGTAAACAGCAGGTACATTTTTCCTGATACTGTTTCATTGGGAGCTCAGCACTTGATTCTAATACGCTCTATCATTCAAAATTCATTTGCATCTATACCGTTATCTTTCCTAGCTACTTGGAATAACTTCTTTGATGTAATTTTTTGGAGTCAGTGTCAAAGAATGTTTAAAAAATAAACATACTTTAGTCAAATGCAAATTTTATTTGACCTCAACAAAGAGAGGACAAGCAGATGGATGATATCATTTTCTTTAAAACTCTACATTTAAATACAGATACTTATTAAAATCCTAGAAATAGATGCTAAAACATTTAGTTTCATTAGGATTCCTTTTTATTTCAAGGTTAAGTTAGTTTAGAGTCATGATGAACATCAGTGTTTCTCATCATCGTGTTAGTGAAAAACAGGAAAAAACAGTGCAGCCTGCAGACCAGGCAGGCTGAGAAGTGCACAGAAGGCAGACTTCCTTTGATATCATCATCATTTATTCCCTCTCCCCACATCATAACCCTCAGCGGTCGGGGGTATCCTCCATGCCTCTGAAGTATATCAGCTTCAGTCAGCAGCTTGGCCCAGATTGACCGGATGACTTTCATGAGACTGATGAAGGGATGTCACTGCTGCCTGAGTGAAGCCAAATCAAATGTTCAGTAGGATTACAATGCCACCTGCAACCTGTGGCAGTGGACCTCTGAATCTGACACGCACCGTCTTTCTTCCTCTGCTCTGGCTGTATGTCAAGACACGAGCACTGAAACTCAGAGGTGTAAAATGTGTTATTCTGCTGCGGCTGCATTCCACATGATTGTTGCAAAAATAGAAACAAATGTCTGAATAATTAAATAAGAGTTTGCACCACGTAAAATACCTCCTTTCCTCCAATTCAGTGCGATTAGAAAAATGTGTCACTTTCAGCTCAGGATGAAACAAATCGTGTGATCAGGACATCATCTGAAGTGTTTCACCTTAAATTATACCAACAAATTATTGTGTGTGTGTAAAACGAGACTGACCTAGTCGTTCTCATTTGATATACTTTGTCTAATTTCTGCAAACCCTTTCCTGTGTCTGAATTAAACAGTTGTGCAAAGAGCCGTGGGCCTTTCTTACATGGTGAAAAACTCCTTGCTCATCATAGCAGACACTTGATTACAGCAGCAGTGTTTGTCAAAAGAGAGAACACCGATCCACAGTGTTTTTGTCCTGTCTCCATCCTCTCACCCCCAACCAGTCACATAAAGCCCGTGTGTGAGCCTCCCTGTTAGGTTGAAAATGTTAAATGTTGTCATTGTGTTGCTTAAATTTGTTAGTCTTGGTTCAAACTATATGATCAAAGACATCCCTGTGTTTCTGACCCCCTCCCCAGCCTGCT
>NW_005187589.1:961939-967169 GCF_000239375.1 Pundamilia nyererei
GAGAACAGAACCAAAATCGCGAAGAGAAAACACAAAACGCTGGGTCAAAAGGACCCAGGATCATGACAGGTTAAGTGGAGACCGATGGTGGTGAACTACCAAAGGAGCCTGACGATAGTGTGAAGAAACCAAAGAGTGCACCACAAAGACAAATGTATAGGTTACACTGAGCTTAAAGTCAGTTTCCTGTGTCAGGTAGCTCTGTTGTTACTGGATAAAGCACCATAATGATTAATGGAGAACACATTACCTGGTCAGGACAGATATGTTTTTATCTGCAAGCTAAGCTATGCCTCACTAACATCATGAATGAAGTCCACTTGTAAAGTTTGTGGATACCTATTGGTCAGTTCAGCGTGCATGGATTAAGTTGGAGATGCGAAAAGTAAAAGTAAAAATATTTTTCTTCCAGGCTACTGCCAAGTCTATTTAACAGCCCTGCACCTGCAGCTCCTGACACAGAAAACGCACAGTGAATACCTGCAATCAATACAATCAATCACTTTGATCTGCCACCAAGCTGAAGGGATTTCCACGTCCTGCATGTTAACCAGTGGAACTAATCACACCGAGGACCCTTTAATGTTTAAACGTATGCAGTTTAAAGTTTCAGAGTTCTAAGGTGCAGCTGTCACAGTAGAAATAAACAGCAGCACTGAGAGTGCACTCAACATTAAAAGAATTATCTCACGTTAAAATGTTTATGCTACCACTCTGGTGCCTTGTGCAACATTAACACCTTGTTTGCAACCATCTTGCATTGCATTTTACCATATAGATTTTATCATTGTTCCACCTTCATCTAATTATGTTTCTAAGTGGAGCAGGCAGCACTTATAGGGATTATTATGTGCTGAAGAAGAGTCAAATGATATATGAAACGTCTCCTTTTATGTGCTTGTTCACAGAGCCTGAAGCAGAACGCACAGCTTAACACAGAAAACTGACAACCTGTTATCTCCTACGCAAAGAAAGCCCGGCTATGTTGAACTTCCTCCATATTACACCTCTAAGGGATAAAACAAGAAATCAATGCATCCTTAATAAAGCCACAATCTAAAACCACAACACATTCTCTCACTACATGACACTGTCACAGGTGCTGACTGTGAAAACAAGCCGCCAACTGTTGTAGGCTCAACTGAAAAATAAATGATACAGATACTGGACGAAAGAGCAAAGAGCTCTAGATTTTGTTTTTGCATTTCTTTGAATAATATCTCATTTCCTTGTGAACTGTGAAGCTCACGGTGAAGTCAGATTCTTTGGGTGTGAGTTCAGGGTCAGGGAGGTGAATGAAGTTAAATCCAAGCAGAGCGATGATGCCTCTGGGTGGAACTTCAGTTCAGGAATAGTTCAGCTTCTACAGAGGTTTGCACTCCGAGTGCCTTCTAATTAGCATGAGTGATGGAAACTCCTCCTGATTTTACAGTTGGCCTTGAATTCATTTTCACAGCGTCTCCATGCAAATACTGTTTTCCACCCCCATTAAAGTGTTTGGAGAGCATTTCAGGCATGTTGGGAGGGGGGCTGCAGGAGGATTGAGTGACTTCACAGCACTGTGGGGCCACCATGTACACACAAATGCACAGAGACACACTTCCCCTATAATTTCATACAAATTGCATACATAACTCTCTCTGGAAATGTGACTAAATAACACATTAATACTGTGACTTTATTAAAAAAAAAAGTCACAATTCACAACAACACACAACAAAAACAGGTTTCACAGTTCACTGATTATATCCTTTATTCAGTGGATCCAGTCCAGGTAAGTCTGTCAGAGGAATGTTATGACCGTTGCTCCAGAGATGGATGAGCAGAGTCTGTTCAGGTATGTCTGCGGTGCTTCCCTTTGGTAGTTTTTCATCCTCAGTAAGTGTATTCCCCAACCTGATGGGTCCTATCTGTATAACATTAGTTATTTATTATTTTATTTAAAAGTTGCTCATTTTCTTACACTTCCGTTGTATTCCCAGCTTGTGTTCTGCTTCCCATTCTTCTGTGCCAGTCCTGTTTTCATTTAGTTATCATTCTCCTCATACCTGCAGCTGTTCTCGTTACAGTTGCCAGATGGTCTAGTTTCATTATTCAAACTTTTTTATGCTTTTGTCTCTTTTACTTTGGATGTTTCCTTGTGCATATGATATATAGAACTGTTTATCGGACTATGAACTTTGTCTGCTACCCCACTGTCCTCCTCCCTCACTATGTATTGCTTCTTTTGGATTAAGTGTTTGGATTTTGAACTTTGTTCTCCGTGAGTCCTGCATTTGGAACGTCTTGGCCACTTTAGTTGCACTGAAACATGGTATAGGTGACAGAAAGCTCGGGTGGTTTAGTTTAGTGTCTTTGTAGCAAGTAAGGAAGAAACCTGTTATTTTTTTGGCCGTGTACATGGTTTGTTTTTCTTAATGTTCCATTGTCGTTTCGATAAATATATGTCTACATGAAAACACTGAAAATGTTCCTGGGAATGTGGAATTGGGGCTAAAAAAGGAGTAGGCCCAGGTCCAGTGCTAGGTGCATGCTAAGATCCAGTAGCATCAGGAAGGAGTACCCATTTGGTAGTAGCCCAAGGAGGGGCACCGGCAGATCTGCAGACTGTCCTCTGCGCTAGTGCGGGATTCTGTCAGGTAGTGTTGGGAGCCCACCTGCAGCCAGGATGAGGAGCTCTACTAAAAGAAAAGGCTCTGTAATGGGGTGGACAGCAGGAGTTCCTGCAGCATGCTTGTAATGCCCTGTCCTGTGAGAATATAAGACTCAGACGGAGGAGGGGGCTGCATGTATGCAGACTTAAGGTGCTGTTGGAAATGTGTACAGAAATGGATAAATTCTTACAAATGTCTTGGATAACCTTAGAGGCCGTATAGCACCATATCACCCTATTAGAGCACTTCACACTCAGATTGCGGGCTTAGGATATTTAAAAGCAGAATGGGAGGCACAGCTTTTCCTCTTCTGTGGAACCAGCTTCCAGTTTGGATTCAGGAGACAGACACTATCTCTACTTTTAAGATTAGGCTTCAAACTGTCCTTTTTACTAAAGCATATAGTTAGAGCAGCTGTTGGTGCTATCATCATCCATGAGTGTTTCTTTTTACACAGCTTTTTCACTCACTATGTGTTTATACACCACTTTGCATGTAATTGTTTGTCATTACTGATAACCTCTGACTCTCTGCGTGTTTTTGTCCTGTCTCCCTCCACTCAGCCCCCCACACAGATGGCTGCCCTTACCTGGGCCTGGTTCTGATGGAGGTATCTTCCAGTTAAAAGGTCACTTGTTGCCAAGCGCTTGCTCATATTGTATTATTGTAAATATTATAATATAAAGTGCCTCAAGACAACTGTAATTGTTATTTGGTGCTATGTAAATAAAACTTGACTGAATTTAAAACACACACAAAAAACAACAAAACAACTAAAAAAAGCCCCCACAATATCACCCTCTCAAAATAACAGCAAAACAACAGATGTCACCCTAGCTTTGCCATTGCAAGACAAAGTCATGTTTTTCCTCATTCACGTCAGGCCTCTCTCTCTGGTAAGACCACAGGTGGAGGCGTCTGCTTCTACATTAATAGTGGCTGGTGCACAGATGTAACAGTGATTGCTCAGCACTGCTCTTCCTCTCTGTAATACCTTTTTATTCACTGCAAACCGTTTTATTCTCCACGGGAGTTTGCTTCATTCATCTTGGCCACAGTTTACATCCCGCCAGATGCAGATGTGCAGGCTGCTCAGTGCGCCCTCGGGGAGCAGATACTGCATGTAACCGACCCAGAGTTTGGGCCGGTAAAACAGATTAAATGTTCCTGCAAAACAGGGAAATGATGAGACAGAGATGACTGGTGAAGTTTCTCTTTGCCTCGCTTCTGCCATATTTATTTATACAATCACATGTATTTTTAATTTGCAGCACCACCATTCTTCATATGCAACAGAAATAAGAATACAACCGTCTGGACATAGAAAACAAAAATACTTCATGTGTAGTGACCTTTAAATAGGGGCGACCGTGGCTCAGGGGGTTGGGACGGGTATTTGTAACCGGAAGGTCGCTGGTTCAATCCCCAGCCTCTCTGTCCTGGTCATTGTGTCCTCGGGCAAGACACTTTACCTACCGCCTACTGGTGTTGGCCAGAGGGGCCGATGGCGCGATATGGCAGCCTCGCTTCTGTCAGTCTGCCCCAGGGCAGCTGTGGCTACAACCGTAGCTTGCCTCCACCAGTGAGTGAATGAATAGTGGCATTGTAAAGCGCTTTGGGTGCCTTGAAAAGCGCTATATAAATCCAATCCATTATTATTATTAAATCATCCACTCAGCTATTCTCTCTGAATGACAATTCAAAACAATATGAAGTGCATGTTCGAATACATTTTTACCTCTATTTAACTTTTAACCCAAATACCTATGTATTCTGATTGTTTTAACCAACATACCAGTGCTTGGTCTTAAACCAATTTAGCTTAGTAGCTCACGAATACATGAAAGAGTCATGTGTATACTGGCAGGCTTAGCTTTAGCTTTAACATTCTCAAAATCAACCAGTAAACAGTCATTCTTCACTGCCAACAGCAGATTAACATTCATATTCACAATATCAGGACACAACAAGAAGCTTATTCAGCTAAAACGACCTGACATAAGTGGAGAAAGGAAACCAAAATGGCGCCCGCGGCTGGCTAGGCTTTGGCATTTTCCAGTCCTTCTACTTCATACAACGTAACAAATAACAGGGTTTACCCACGGATTTATACCCCCACATTTAGCTGTGTTTCTTATCAATATTTTACAACCGTTTTAATGTAGTTTTACCGGTTACAAACGTGCAAAACAGGGAAATGATGAGACAGAGACGACTGGTGAAGTTTCTCTTTGCCTCGCTTCTGCCATATTGGAGAGGAGGACCTATGACCTCGCTATTCTGTCTCACTGAGCAATGCACCACCCGGAGGCTGGGGGGGGGGAAACTACCTCATTACACATAGCTCACTTCGGTGACAAATCTCTCATTTTTTTAACAAGTACTACTTCTGATGGGATCACACATTAGTGTGATATCCAAGAAAGGGTCTCCAGTATGAAGAGTTGGACAGCACCAGGGCCAGACATGGTTCACACCTACTGGCTAAAGAAGCTGACTGCACTCCACGAGCGTCTGGCAGCACAAATGAACCAGCTGCTAGTTAACGAGAGACACCCGGAATGGCTAACCGAAGG
>NW_005187589.1:969271-970512 GCF_000239375.1 Pundamilia nyererei
TGTGTGTGTGTGTGTGTGTGTGTGTGTGTGTGTGTGTTGCACAGGTATTCTAGCTTTTGGTATGCTACTAGACACACACTGATCATTTTTTGCTGGTTTTAAATGCCAGCCTCATTTTACCCATCATGACAGTCTTACTCAGCCTGTGAAAATAGTTGCGTAATGCATTTTGTTGCTCTGGAGTGAAGAAAAAAACTTGATGTTGCCATAGTGATGTCATCAGCATTATCTCAGCTGTGTGCTTGGAGCCTCAGAATGTATTACAAAAAGCTGTTATTACATACTGGAGGTGTGGAGACTAACAGCTCTCTGCAAATCTATCAGCCTGCAATAAAAAATTACATAAAAAACACTCACACGCAAGTTGCACAACAGTTCATATAGACTCCAGTGCATCAGAGGCTAGAGACTAAAGCTTCAAGGAGTAACTTTTAAATATTACACTTGAAAGTAATCGGTTTAAAAATAATTTTTAGTGGTTAGCACTGGTGCCTCACAGCAAGAAGGTCGTGTGTAGAGTTTGCATGTTCTCCCCGTGTTTGCGTGGGTTCCCTCCGGGCACTCCGCCTTCCTCCCACAGTCCAAAGACATGCGGTTTGTGGGGGCAGGTTAATTTATTAGTCTAAACCTTCTTGTTTAATGATTTTTCTTTATTTTACAAAGGGTTGGAACAGTCATTGATGATATTTTCCTGTGTTTGCAGGTTAGTACGTGGTAAAAACCACTCGTGTCTGCGCCTATGCCATGTTTCAAAGGGGCTGAGATTCTGATTCTAGCATTTAGAAGTTACAGTTTGGCCACAGTGGAGTCAGACTTTGCAGGTCAAAAGTGGCTGCACTGTGGCTCTGTTGTATTGTGCTTTAAGCTTTATTTACATAGTGAATATTTGCATTCACACGCTTTACAGTTGAATGCAAAGATATGAAGATGTTTTTGTGCCACTGGTCGCAGAAAGTTTCAAGAAAACAAAGTTTACCTGAATGTTATTGACTTAATAATGTTAAAAATAATTACCGTAATTGTCGGGCTATAAGTCGCTACTTTTTGCAAAAGCTTTGAACCCTGCGGCTTTTAGTCAGGTGCTTTTCTATGGATTGTCCATGATTTTTGTCATATCGTAAGACGATTTGTTTTGTTTGTTCCGCTGTTGTACGGCACTACATTGTCGCCAGGCAACGTAGTGCCGTACAAGTAGCTCGAAAAACAAACTTCAAAGTAGTGCTACGCGTTCAGCGGGAGGC
>NW_005187589.1:972498-980695 GCF_000239375.1 Pundamilia nyererei
AGTGTCCACGACGGCTACGTTTAGCAGGTGGTGCATTATCCTTGTTAACATTTCTCCTGCGGCCAATTCGCTGTCTCACATTTTTGTCTTTCGCCGATTCTGATAATCAGCCTGCGTGCATTCAGACTCATTTTGCCAGCATGGGCCACAAACCAAAAAAACAATAACAACAGCAGCTGCTATATGTTACTGCTAAGCAGCTTAAATGAGTTTTGCATTTACGGAGGTTGGGTGTTTATCTCTGTGTCTATGAGTGAGTGTACGTCTACGCGGGGGGGTCTGGATGAATTAACGGGTAAAAACTAGCGTTAGTAAAAAAGTGGAAAACTTACGGTGGTTTGTCCTTTGCAGAAGCTGCTCCTGGATGCAGTCGTTTGAGGTGCTGGTGCATAGCCGTCGTGCTTTTATGATAGGCCATTTCCACCTCACAAAGCCGGCAAACGACTGAATCACTTCCTTTTCTGTTAAAATATCCCCTACTGTAGAACTGCGTGTTCGGGTGGAGTGATTTAAGTTGACTGCAACTGCCTCACTCATGATTCCGCTACTCGCTGCCGCCATGTCTTTTTTTGAAAGTGACGACGCATCGACGCAGATTTTTTTATGTCGACGTATTTTTTGCGTCGACGTAATCAATTACGTTGACGCGTTGTCCCAGCCCTAATTGAAACACCTGCAGCTTTTAGTCAGGCGCGGCTAATGTATGTACAAAACAGGATTTTCCCCTGATTTTAGCTTGTGCGGCTAATATTCAGGTGCGCTTTGTAGTCCGGGAAATACGGTAAGTAATTTAAAAATGTACAGCATTACTATACAAATATTTTTGTATGACAATGTATGTATGTGTATGTATGTTCAAAGCAGCTAAAAGAGTAACCTACTTTTAGTATAGCTGAGTATTGTTAGACGTTAGTGTCCTATACTACTGTGTGCCTTTCTCTTGTTTTGTATAATAATCCTCCTCTCTGTATAAATGTCCTGTTTGTTATTTATTCCTGTGGCCTTAATATTTACATTTAATCCTGCACAGGTTGTATGGTGCACCCACAATTTCATTGTACATGTACAATGACAATAACGGGCTATTCTACTCTAAGTTGGACTACATAGCTATAGTAGACTTCATTCATTTATGTGAGACTGACTGTGTGTGTTCATTTGGACTGAAATGGCAGGGTGGCTGTGACTACAATGGCAGCTACATTGAAGCCACAGCCACCCTGGGGCGCACTGACAGAGGCGAGGCTGCCGGACACTGGCGCCACCGGGCCCTCTGACCACCACCAGTAGGCAACGGGTGAAGTGTCTTGCCCAAGGACACAACGACCGAGACTGTCCGAGCCGGGGCTCAAACCGGCAACCTTCCGATTACAAGACGAACTCCCACCTCTTGAGCCACGATCGCCCTTTATATACAGCATAATGTATAGTATGTGTCTATTTGCATGCACAACATAGTTTGATAATTCAGAGGTTATATAAGATTCCTTGGCATTCACAGCGCAGTAAAGAACTGGGATTTTCATGCATGCAAACAAAAAGAATTACAGCTGGCCTGAAATTTCAGGAGACAAACGCTGTTGTTTCTGGTCCTTTCTTCTGTTTGCACATTGCAATGTGTAGCTAATTATTCTGTGGAAGACAAAGAAACACCCAATTTATTTTAGTTGCATTCACAAAGAAATAAAGATTATTATGACAAAATGAATTTGTAACAAACATATTAGGCTACAGTGTAGGTGGACATAAATTAAAGCCCTCCCGGGTGCCTCCCTGTGAGGTGTTGAGGTGGGGAAGACCCACCACCTGCTGATGAGATTTCTCATCATGTCTTGGAATATCTATCATCTATCTATCATCTATTCACAGCGGAGGTTTCAAGAGCAAAAATCCAAAGACTAATTATTGCAGTTACTGTCACGTTAGTGCATTTACTGTCAGTCTCTGCAGTGTTTATATGCTTATGACTTTCATTTTACACCTATTTGTATTTTTTGGGATATCAAGCAAAATGTATCACCAATGATTTCAGCAAGTTCTGGTTCCTGCTGCACTGCTAGTACTCACTTTTCCAGAGGACAAGTCTGAGCCATGAACAATTTATTGGTGAATTTTGCTGTGCTAAACCAAACCCTTCTCGAGCACTCGGTTCCTTAAATCACTGTTTTACAGTCATATTATCACACAGTGTGGGTGAATATATTAAGGAAAGGATCTGAGTGAAGGGAAGGGGATGGAGGGGTTAATCAGCCACAGTTAGACAGACTCAGGGTGGAACATCAGTAGCATTCGGCCGCCCTGCATATCTCATGTGAGTGGCATGTCACAGCCCGGGCTCACTTTTCCCCACTGAGAGACCATTTATGGACCTTGCAATGGGAAGAGGGCATGCATAAAACAAGGCTGCGCCTCTGGGGTTACTGTGTGGACAGGAAGCATGAGTGCAGAAAATTCACTGACACAAAAAGCCTCTTGCAAAGCCAGAGAGGGCAGGCAGGGAGGAGAAGCATTGCTGGACACATGGAGAAGATTATACATACAAAGTAAAATCCATTTTAAGGAAGGTATACATACATATTAAGTAATTCATACACCACCTTTTTTCTGTGGACTTTACACACTCACATATTAACGGAGATTAATATCCATGGACATTCAGAGGTTTCACTTAAATCCTCACTAAGTGATACATTTATTTATACTTTAGAGACCAACAGTTTATATAAATCACTGTCACACATCAATAATGTATATAGTTTCATTTAAATTTTTGTTATTATTATTATCTCCATTAATATGTAAGTGTGCATAGAAAAAGTGTTGTATGAATTGTATGAGTGTCGTGTGTTCATGTACTAATATCAATGCTGCCAATTTGTTTAACAACAAAATGATTTAAAGCAAAACAGAAACCAATGTAATCATTTACTACAAAACTCAAGTGACTAATTGACTAATTTCTCCTGCTTCCTCCCACTGTCCAAAAACATGCACTTAGTGGGGATAGTTTAATTGAAAACTCTCAATTGCCTATAGGCTTGAATGTGGGAGTGAGTGTGAATGCGAATGGTTGTCTGTGTACACGTGTTGGCCCTGCTACAGACTCCCCCTCCCTGAAAAAGGATAAGCAGAATGGATGGATGTGTCATTGATGCAGAGTGGTGAGAAAGTAGCAACTATAATGCTATTTATTAGTATTTTCATTTAAACTTGTGAACACAGCGATGCTTGTCTGCCTTAGCAGGAGGCTGCGAAACTGCTTAAATGAATGGAGAAACATGAACACCATGGTTGTGTTAGTGGGGGAAAATGTTTGGCACATGAGTTAATACTGGTAATGGCTATATGACATGTACAGTGGGTAGTTTTTTCCATATTTGTCAAAGATAGATCTGAATAAATGCAACGTTTTTAAACTATGATTTCATTTACTAAGAGTGAAAACACTACCTGGCTCTGTGCGAAAAAGTCATTGTTGCTTTTGGAGTTCGGTTTTGACTAGTCACACCGTCAATACTGCCAGACATGTTGACTCAATAAATCTGACCAGGTGAAGTAGTTAGAATATTACAAAAAGGGGTCAAGGTCATTGGCACTGATCAGTCTGGAAAGGATTACAAAGCCATGTCTAAGGCTCCAGAAAACCACAGTATGAGTATTATCCACAAATGGAGAAAGCCTGGAACGATGGTGAACCTTCCCAGGAGATTCCTGCCTACCAAAATGACTCCAAGAGCATATGTACAACTCATCCAGGAAGTCACAACGGAGCTCAGAACAACAAAAAAACAAACACAAAAAACCCACACACACATCACAAACTCTTGCCAAAAACAAAACCAACTTGATGCTACCCAAGCCTTTGTGAAAATATTCTGTGGACTGACAAGACAAATGCAGAAATGTTGGGAAGACTGGAGTCCCATTCCATCTGGTGTAAAATATTTTCATAAAAAAGAACACTGTGCCAAAGGTCAAACATGATGGTGGTGGGCCTGGAGGTCTGGAGCTGCTTTGCTGCTTCAGGACCTGGACTTGCACTAACTGATGAACCATGAAGTCTGCTCTGTACTAGGAAATCCTGAAGGAACAGTCCGTGCCATGAAGCAGACATGGTTGTGTAGCAGGGCAATGATCTGAAAGTCCACCTCTGAATGACAAAACAAAAACCTAAAATGATGGTTTCTTCCTTCTGATGCTTTATCAGAAGGTGAAACAGACCATTCATATTAAAAGAAAAAACTCCACTGGGTGAATTTGAGCAATTCTGCAATGAAGTGTTGATGTTACCATAGTGATGCCTTTCAAGCAACATGAAAGACCTTCTGGCAGTCATCACAAATGCCTGATTGCAATTCTTGTTGCCAAAGGTGCCAAACGAAGTTATTGGAGTAAGGAACAGTTACCTTTTCGCACAGGACCAGATAGGCTCGGATTTTCCCTAATAAACTTTGAAAGAGTAATCCATGCCTACATTACATCTCGGTTGGATCACAATAACTCTTTATATGTTGGGGTTGGCCAGATCTCCCTGTGTCGTCTTCAGCTAGTGCACAATGCTGCAGCACAAGCTTTAACTTGAACATGGAAAAGAGAGTATGTTACTCTGTTTTATCCTCCATGCACTGGTTGCTTGTCCATTTTAGAGTTCATTTTAAAACGTGCTTTTAAGTGCTTAAATGGTCTTACCTCGCTCTACCAAAGTGCCAAAGACACAGCAGCTGCTCAGAGGGTGCAGGGCTTTTGCAGTAACAGCTCCCACATTGTGGACTTTCTTGCCTTTTCAAATGCCGTCCAGGTATACAAAGACAAAGTAGTTGACGAAGTCACAGAGAACGTAGTTGACTAAGACTTGAAGACAGCTGGTACATTAGTTAATCTGAAAGACAAGTCAAGGGGCACCAGGGAAAAATCAACGGACTAGTCATAGGGTCAATAATGTAGCTAGAGAGTTAAGTCTTTACTGAAAATCTCTGCTAGGTTGAAGGAGTCCTATCTGGCTTGGTTAGCCTGTGGGACTTCAGAGGCAGCCCATGGGTAAGTAGAACTCAGCTCAGACAGTGGCTGAAGCAAAACTCAGGTGTGAGAGGAGTTCAGTGAGGCCATGGAAAAAGATTTTCGCACTGCCTTGAAGAGTGATTCGGGCAAACCGTCCAGCAGCTCAGGAGGAGAAAGTGATGCTCTCCCCACATGGTGTATCTTGTAGACAGCGAGCTGAACTAAGCATATTGTTGGGCAGTGGAAGGAAATCTTTGAGGACTCATGCATCACAGGAGGTGAGGTCACTAAGACAGTTAAACAACTCCTTGGTGGCAGGGCTCCTGGGTGGATGAAGTGTGCTCAGAGTTCCTGAAGGCTGATGATGTTGTAGGGCTGTCTTGGTTCCCATCCTTAGCAGGAGGACCAATTGGGTTTTCATCCTGGTTGCAGAACACTGGAACAGCTTTTTACCATCACAAGGATATTTGAGGGTGTGTGGGAGCTTGCCTAACCAGTCTATATGTGTTTTGGGTAGCGCTTTCTATTACAGCTCAGTAATAAAGTGGTAATAGTAGGGTAACAAGGTGGAAACGAGCATAATAATGTGGTAATTTCTAAGTTATTACTATGCAATTACCTCTGTTAGTTTCTGTGTAATAAGAAGGAAACAGAGCTGTAAAATGCAAAACTCCCTGTTTCTATTTGATGACATATGAATAACCATGTTAATAACCTTTTAAAACAAACTTAAAGAATAGTGACGACCACCAGGAAACACTTGTGGCAGTTTCTGTAAAAAGAAGGAATTTAATATTAAGATAATGATAACTGAATAAAACAAGGATCAAAAAAGTCTGGAATGAACTGGAAACACTTATGCAAAATGCTAATAATTAAGTTTATAACAATAATAAATGTGAATACATTAGGTCTGTATATGAGTGTGGAGGATCCTCTTTCACGGCATAGTTTATATCTGGATGACAATACATGATGTGGTAATATTTCAGCTAAGAAAAGAAGTGTAACACATATTTAAAATGTCCAGTACACAACAATAAGATGCCACCCATGTTCTTCCCCTTGTCCACCACTGTCCTGTGGTGCCTTCATCTCTAACTGACCTCTAACCATTCAAAGATCCAGCCTCTCTCACAGCAGTAGCTAGAATGTGGGTTTGATTCCAGATATACTGTTATTCCATTGGTTTCTGCAAGCATGGATCCAGGAGGCAAGCCAAAAAGGAGGGAATGGTAGCCAAAGTTAGAAATTAGCATCCCACTTCTTGTTTGTCTAAAGATAAAATAAAAAGTGCAGTAGGCAGCAGTCTGCCACCTACTGGCAGCCAGCTCTTTACAGTAAATCTGCCTTCTACTGTTTTATACTAATTCCACCCTTAGCTATCATATTCACTACACACAAGGAACAACAGATTTTATAGACGGTCCAGGTGGAAATACCTTACTTTTACTTGTACTAACTAACTAGTTAGTACAAGCACTTTGGAAAGCTTTCACTGTGGATTTTGCCATTATAAAAAATGCTATGACTATAAGAAAAATCCTGATGGGTGGAGCTTCATTAAATAAAGATATCAATAAATTCTGAACTACTAAAATACTTAACAACTATTTCTGTAGCCAGGAAGAAGTCTGATTGATACTGATGTGCCAATACTAACAAACACTCTTCTGAGGAAGCAGATGTATATGGTAGGAAAGGCTCGTCATATGTACTGTGGATGTATGCTGTTCAACGTCTGGAGCAGTCGACCTTGGTCGACTATATCAGAGAAATGGCCACGGTGTTATTCGCCTCCTGCTTGGGCTCATCAACAATCATGAGAATAGTTCAAGTGATCGCTGCTTCTTGCTGGGGCTAAAAATCAACATGGATTTTGCATCAAAGTCATTCCATCCCTTTCTGAGTTAGATGTAGTCATTATGAAATGGCTTTGGCAGCCAGCAATGGGCAGCCAGCAGTGGTGATGGAGTGACAGCTGGCCTCTCTGATCTGCTCCTCCTTATTTAACCATTCTCAACCCCCACACCACGCTCTCTCCCCTGTAGTGATTGACAGGATTCAGCCCAGGGGCCAATTAGTAGTGCACAATTACCCCAGGATAAATCTGACCCTGAAATTGACTTAATTTGCCATTCATGAAGATTTGAATGACCTATATTGTGTCACTTAGATTATGAGGAGGGGTCCAGAACCACAGGACCTCCATGCACATCACAGAGGGTATGATGACAGTCCATATTAGAGTAACACAAAGTGTTGAACACAATTTTCTCACACTCTATTGACATATGTTCATCCAAGAAAGGAAGTGTCTAATACTATGTCTTACTAAAACATTAGGTGTGTCCTTCCTGCTGTTAGACTGAACAACAACAGTGTTGCAGCAAAGTCAAAGAAAGCCATGATGTCAAGTTTTCACATATTACAATGAAAGAAATCAAAGAATGAGAAATGTTCCAGACCCCTTTCAATCCAAAGTAGCTTCAAGGTGATCATGTACTGGGTTATACAAAACTGACATAGCTAATAGGAATTCTTTTCCAGTTTGAACTACCCATGTCTCTGTGTCTCCTTAAAGGTAACCAGTATCAAAGGTAGAAGCTAAATGTTTGTCCTTATATTTGTTTTTTAATCTCAGCGGTCAAGTGAAGTTATACTTCAAGTCCTTTCATGGTTTTTTCATTATTTCAACTGCTATTTATGTTGCAAGGCAATATCAGTGAGAAGAGGATTTGACCTGAAATTATTTGAATTTGCATGCCTTACAGCTCTCATTCAGCTTATCTGGTGCACTGTGTGCCGAGGAAAGGGGCCGGCGCACTCGTCAAGCAAGTCTTTGCGAAGCAGTAATCACACGTGGCATGTCACAGCACATTTGCAAAGCTTCCATTAGCTCATGACTTTAATGACAATGAATCAAAGCAAATGAGGTGATGAATCACAACAATTCCAGGGGTAAAATGAAAAGTAAATAAAACAAACTTAGCTCTGACTTAAGCCAGCGCTGCTTTTCCAACAGATGCTGATAGAAATAACACAATTTCACCAAATGTATGGAGTGTGTCTGCCTTCACTCACAGTGCTTTAGGTGTTAAAGGTTTGAAGGAAAGAAAATTTCGAACAATAAATATCCCTTCTCCTTCTCTTTCACCTCAAAGAATAGCCATCAGAATCGTTGTCTGAAGGCCAAGCA
>NW_005187589.1:997458-1007040 GCF_000239375.1 Pundamilia nyererei
CCCGGGCAACAAAGGAGTGGCTCCGTAAGAAGCATTTGAAAGTCCTGGAGTGGCCTAGCGGTAATTTCTGTTCCAGCTGGGGCTTATAACAGTACCAGCTCTGGTTGTCATGTGTAGTATGACCAGGGCATGCTCCACCTGCCTTAGGTAAATACCTCTGGTGAGTCAGGTGACCTTGATAGTAAGAACACAACATAAATCACCACACTGTCTGTCATTGTTGCTTTTGTTTCTTTAGTCTTGCTTGTTTCCGGGTTCATTTTTGGCCATTTTGCTTTATTTAAATGTTCACAAATTTTAAAAAAGAGGGAAAAAATAGGCTAATGATGTAAAAAGAATGAAAGGTGAAATGAAAAGTTTCTTTTCCTACAGATTGTAGTCTGTGTTCCAGAACAGTCCCAGTTACTTCAAAGAGGAAATATGTCTTATGTTGAACAATTATTGCAGCGAATTGCTCTATTTTTATTGATAATGTCATCGCAGTGAGCCTCTTCTTTGACTGCAGGCACAGTAATATTTTACTATAATTTTGGTATTTTATTCATGTGAATGTTTCAGTGCTCTGAATGATACTTACTCTTTTGGGTTTTGCAGGAAGAAGAGTGTGCTGTTTCTGGATTACTTAAAGGGAGCTGAGCAGTGAAGTCATCCTGCAGGAAAAACATTGTATGAACACTCGCAAAGACAGATAGAAAACTTAATTTCTTAATTTGTCCACTGAAGCAATCAGCTTGGGAATCTGTGTTATGATGAGTGTGAATCTCAGGAAGCTAATGCTGAAACCATGTAGGGTTAGCTGATGCAGTAAAAGGAACCATCTAATGGCTCCTGTAACACTGAGCAGAAGGAGTCTTCATAAATAATGTAAAAATTATCTTCAATGGCACTGCACAGAAATCTCCTTAATTGGGGCAATCATGTCCTGCTTCAAGTAATCTGAGGGGAAAGAGACCTGAGACTAAACAGGAGAAAACTCACTTTAATGGTCATTTCTACTTTTTTTTCCATAGTTTTTTTTTATTAGTGCTGTCAGCGTTAATCTCGTTAAAATGACATTAACGCCATAACCGCATTAACGCGACAAATTAGCGAGTTAACACTAACAGTTTTCAGGCCCCTCTTCTGTGGAACCAGCTTCCAGTTTAGATTCAGGAGACAGACACTATCTCTACTTGGATTATATATTTGGATTAAGTTCTGCTGAATGATATAACTATTATTTCCATGTATCCCTTAAAAATTATTATACATGACTTTCCATGGAGTGTTCCACAGCTTGTGGGAGTCTGTAATCTTGTATCTTTCAGGTTAAAACTGATTAAAATTGGACAGAAGTTGGAAAGAAGATGCAAACCGCAGCCTCCAGTGTGAAAGTCCCTCACTGTAGACCAGAACCGTATAACCTTGGGAAAGAAACAAGGTCATGCAATGGCAGATACGAGGAAAATCATCAAATCATAGCAGGACGTTTTTAGTCACTGAGCCAAAACACTTCATGCTCTGCAGCAGATGGTGATTTAGAAGACGTGAAAATCCAAAAGCTGCATAAGTGATATAAGTGGAGCTCTGTGGGCCCTGTTGGTGTTGGTGTTTAGCACATCTTCTGAGTCAAAGACAAAGATTCACCCGCTGCCCTCTGGAGGTCTGCAGCTCTGCTCTGCCAAGTTCAAACTGTCTGGAAAGTCTCTCTGCTAAAGAAAAAACAATGTACCAAATGTAGACTTTAAAATTTAATCCCTATTTTAATTTAATATAAGCAGCAGCTGTGAGGAAAATTCAATATGAATGAAGAGTATGACCAAAAGGCGCCGAGTAAAACGCAGCGGTCTGGGGTAAAGATTCAGGTTTGCCTGTACTTCTGTCTACATTTGAAGCAGCAAGCTCTGTTACATCTCTGCACACACTGCCTCACACAGACGTCTCTCAAGTTAAATGATAAATATGGATTTTTGTTGTCATACAAAGAAAACATCAAAATCTAATTCTTTACAAACAATTTTAGAAAGAATCACAACAATGACTAGATTCATGTATTCATCCTGACTGGGTCTTTATTAAATCTGTCAAATCAGGCACAGATGGGTCTCCTATCTGTGTAGGCTGGGCTGGTCAATCACCTCATTCAATTTTAAAGTATGTGTTACAAGTAATTAAACACTACTTCCCTCCAAGAAAAAAATACATAATTAGAGTAAATTATTCACCTAACTGCAGGATTATGCAACAATAGTTTGCCAAAGAGTCATCATCAAATCCCCGGAAAGTTTCAGCAAGCAGTCGGTGGTTTACAACTCAAACTGTCTGCCATCTATAATCCAGTTCTGAGATTCTTCCCAGATGCCTTAACGCCCACTCACATCCTGGGACATCTGACCTCAGGAAATCACATGATAGGGTGGGGCCAGGTTTCACAATGAGCTCACCTGAAACCCTGGCTGATTGTGACCCACACCCGCTTTCACAGCTTGGCTCGTGTGATTAGGTAGAGGATGGATCATTAGGGGGTCCATGGCCCTCTCAGTGGGTTACTCTCACAGGGCTTAAATCTGGAACTCTCCACCATTTGACCCTCCAGTGTGTCTGGTGCAGTGTTGGGTAAGTTACTTTAAATTTGTAACTTAGTTACATTACTAGCTACTTCTATCAAAAGTAACTCGGTTACTTCAAGTTACTCGTTACTTTCAGAGTAACTAGTTACTAGGGAAAATAACTTTGGTTTTACTCAGAATTCTCTTGTTAATGTGTTGCTTCCGTAACTGGATACCCAGCATTGCCAGTCTTCTAGCTTGCTTACTTGCCACAAGTGCACTGTGCCACCTACCAATAGAAAGGAAAAGATAATGTGCACATTTCCACGAGAGAAATCCCACGCCTGATTCTATCCTAGCCATTCTATCCTCGCTTTTTACATCCAACACAAAAACTGCAGTCGTGGTGCTTTCGATTGTACTCAGAACTCGGAAATTCTGCCTTCTGAATAGGAAGATGTAGGTAACACCAGACTGCAGATGAGCTGCATACAGGCTGGACTGGGACAGAAAACTGGCCCGGACATTTTGACTAGAGACCGGCCCACCATTATAGGAAAAATCATAAAGCCTTTGAATGAAAGCAAACGCTGTTGTGACAGTGATGTTCACTGTTCTGATGGTATATATGCATCAATCTATCAATCGTTTGTTGTAAGATTCAGATAATTATTTATTAAAAGTGAGACATTTTAAATGAGAATAAGAAAGAAAAGTATTTCTTTGTGCCCCCCTCTCCCTGTTAATGCCCTACCTGGCCCCCTGGCAACACTTTGCTAGACCCGCCCCTGCACAGTTACCAGCTGTCAGCTGCTTAGAAAAGGATCCTGGTGTTATTTGTCTCTCAGAAACAGTTCATAACTTCAACTCATTCATGTCACCTAAAAGGTAAACCTGTTTCTCCATCACTTGTTCAGCTCTGATGATTCAGTAAGGACATCTCCTGGTTTCATCTTCATGTTTCCCTCTCACCACATATCCAAACCGACATCATGACCAGCAGCTTTACAGCTGTGGCTCCAGCAAACATCAGCTGATACTAGAAATTAATATTAAATAAATTCTAACAACAGCTGATCAAGCTTAAACGTGCTGCTGTTGTTTAGCGCGACATCCGCTGGTTTCCTCTTTCTGGCACAAAGTGAGCGATAAACAAACAAGAGAGCCGATCAGCTGATCATTGATCAGTTTCATGATTGAAGTAGAAACAGGAGAGGGAGGGGGGAGAATGAGAGAAGAAGAGGCAGCTGTGCAGCAAAGACACAGACTAACTGCAGCTTTGTGTCTTTTCCATTGTAGCTGAATTACGGGACAAACTGTTCCTTTTCACCTCAATAAGAAACGCGTAATATTTTCTCTGAATACCAGACGGGACGGTTGGCAACTCTAATAACTTATGAACAAAATAAAGTTCAACATCAGTATCATAGCACCACCCAGCTGTATAGAAACTCCGTCATGCTAGCTAGCACGCAGTACGGAAAAAGTCAGCATAACGAAAATAAACTCCACCTAAACTTGGTTAATATCTGACCCAGAGAGACTGCAGGTCATAACTTCTTACCTGAAGTTCAGTTCACACTCGGACCGGCGGCCGCCTCGGGTCTCTCCTCCTGCCTCCCTTTTCGTTCATCCACCTGCTGGCCTCCACCACTTGCTAATGTTATTGAATCTGTGGAAGCTCCGCGATGCCACCACACGAAGTAACGAGTAAATCTAAATCCCAGTAACGACTAACGCGTTCCTGGTTTTGGCATAATAACTAGTTACCGTGCTCGTTACCACAATAATAACGTAGTTACTGTAACGCGTTACTTAATAACGCGTTAGTCCCTACACTGGTCTTGTGATACAACATATATCCTCTTTACTGCACGAGGTGTGACCATTGGTATCCTTGCATCTGTCCATTGCCAACCATTTCATCTTGTCCACATCTGAACAACTCTTCCAAGTTTGTGTGTTTTTCCTTCTGAACACACACACAGCTTCCTGCACCATTGTTTTAACACCCTTACACTCATCACCACACCGTGTGTATGTGCTAATAGAGAACTCATGTCCTTGATTCTGAAGTACAGCTCCACTAACTCATTTATGCGAGGCATTTTGCAGAGTGCTTTAATCTCCACATTTTTGACTTTATTCTCAAAATGGTCAACAACTTTTTGTGTTAATGTGGCCATAGTAATCATCATACTTTTGTGTTATGTTGTGTTGTTTCATTACAAATGAATATGAAGAGTAAAAAGGAACAGAGAGTGTGAATCTGGTCGTACAACAAGGGTTTTTTTTTTCTGTGTACTTGCGTGAGCAGAAATTGAAACCAACACGGTCTCTTTTCCATTCATCAGGTTTTACGGGTGCTGATTCTAACTAGTGCCTGGAAAAAAAGCTTTTAGATATGTTGAATGTTCTGGAACAATGCAGTGTAGAAGGACCTGAAACTGTCACAGCTGATTATTCTCTATGAATAACTTAGAAAAGAGGCCTTTCAGACAGTTTTTATCCTTCTAAATTATTTGAATTATTCTCATTTTATCTACCTTATATGCATTGACTGGATTTTTGAATAACTGCCATTGTGACAAAGATTAATGGGAAGACAGGACTATTTATATTATAGTCCTTTTTATACTATAGTATAATATGCAGAGGGCTAATTAGGAAATGACAAAGAGGAAAGGAACAAGACTCACACACTGTGTTTTGCAGCATCTCGGATCCAAGACACATAGAGTTCTTCAAGATCAGAATCAGAATCAGAAAGACTTTATTTATCCCCAAGGGGCAATTAAGATACAATAGAGCAGCATGATGTTGAGAATAAGGACAATACGAACAGGCAATAAGAGTGAGATAATAAATGCACAGAATATACACAGTTTTAAAATTACACAGTTTTAAAATTAAAGTGAATGAAAGGTGAATAAATAACTGTAAATGACTAAAAGTGAATAAAGTGTCGGTATAAAAAGAGTGTAGAGTAGTTTATGTTTCTGGTGTGGATCGGCTGGAGTTAAAAAGCAGAGTGGCTTTGGGGACAAAGGTGGCGCTCCTCCTCTCAGTCCTGCAGGAAATGCAGTGGAGGCGTCGCCCAGAGGGGAGCCATTGAAATGTGGGGTGAAGAATGTGAGAGGGGTCGTTGATGATTTTGGCTGCCTGTCTAAAGCTACGTCCACACTAATGCATTTTTGTTTGAAAACGCATCGTTTTCTCTCCGTTTTGGCTTCCCGTCCACACTGAGACGGCGTTTTCCCCAAGGAAAAACGCAGCTCTCGAAAACGCACACATTTAAAGACGGTGAGTTTGCGTCGCAGTGTGGACAGTGAAAACTGAGATTTTTGAAAACGATGACACAATTTATTCATGCGATCCAGTCATGTGACCAATTAAACAAAGATAGTGGAGGGCATTGTACAGCAGTTGTTGTGTTTGACAGCCCTGTTAAAGATTAATATCAGTCTGTACGTGCTCCAGAGAGCTTTTCTTCAAATTCTTTAATTCTCACTCGTGTTTGCAACTTTGTACTTTTGTGTTACTCGCAGCAACAGCTCCACCTCATTGTTAGTCCATTTAAAAAAACTCTGTGCTTTTCCTCGACCTTTTGCCACAACCTTTAAACGAGCTGGAAAGAAAATAAGCTGCAGACAGAAATGAGGCAGGCCAAATCTTCTTGAGTTTCACACATGCGCAGGACTGGAATGTAAGCGTTTTTGGCCATTTCAGTGTGGACGCACAACTCTGTGAAAATGACTGAAGACGCTAGTGTGGACACGGAGCATTTTCAGGCAAAAACAATGTTTTCAAATCTATCCAGGCTAGTGTGGACATAGCCTAAGGGCCTGTTGCTGAAAACCTGTGCCAGAGTTCTGACAGGCCAATGATTTTAGAGCACACTGATGCCGTGTGCTGCAGTCTGTTCCTGTATGAAGGCTGAGGGAGGGGAACCAGCAGGTGATGGAGGTCATGATGCTTTCCAGGAAGGCATAGGAAAAGTCATCATGATGGGTGTGCTGACTCCAAAGGAGTTGAGTTTCCCAAGGAGGTATAGCTGTTGGTGGCACCTCCTGAGATTCTCCTCAGTGTTGGCAGAGAATTTCAGGAGGTTGTCAAAGATGGTTCCCAGGTATTTGTACTAGTGATGCGTGAATCATGAACGAATCGTTCAATACTCGAGAATCACTTTACTGACTCATGAATGATGATTCACAAGCCCAACTGACTCACTGACTCATTCCTGTTGCTGTTAGCAGCAATGTATATAGCTTATAATTAAAATTGTGGAGAAAAACACAACATCCAGTATAGTAACAAAAACATTTTTGCTCTGAACTGGAAGAAAAAACCCTGAGTAGAAGCTCACATCAAGACAATAGCTCCTCGGTTCACAGTAGCATCGCTCTGCTAACATGCTAACAGCACATTTGAGCTACTCACCCCCTCCCTCCTGGCTCACAGCTTCTTCTTCTTCTTGGTTGGCAACCAATGTTAAGGCGCATTTTAAGGCGCATTACCGCCCCCTGGCTCACAGCTCAGTGGACATTTAGATGAGAAAATATATATTTGACAAATTTAAGGAAAATACCAATAAAATAAAAATTAACAAAAATGTTTATTAAGACATTTTGATAGGAAATTGCTTAATTTTAGAAATGTTTTTGCTCTTTTTTGCTCTATAAAATAGTTGTTTTCTTTTAGAATCACTCGTCTTAGCAGTAGGATTTACATGAAAAGAGAAACAAATTAAGTTTGAGTGAAAATGTACATTTTTTGCACTCTCTGGTCGACTGACTCAAATGACTCAAACAACCCAATTCACTTTGGTGAGTGACTCATTAAAACTCGGTTCAGTAAAAAGAATCAAATTTACCATCACTAATTTGTACTCCTCAGCTACCTCCTCTGGCTTCCCGTGGATGGTGGTGGTGACTGAAGCAGCCAGATCCCTCTGCCTACTGGAGAAGGTCACCACCATCTCTTTGGTTTTGCTCACCTTCAGTTCAATTTTGGAGCTGTCACACCACTCTACAAACTCCTGCAGAGCGGGCCCGTGGTGCTGTGAGGGCCTGACAGCAGTGACAGGAGAACTGTGTCGTCAGCATATTTCACCAGGTGACAGTTGGGCTGTGTGGATCTGCAGTCATCAGTGTAGAGGATGAAGAGCAGGGGGGAGAGCACACAGCCCTGGGGGGAGCCAGTGGAGGTGGAACGGAGAGAAGAAAGAGAGCTGTTGACCCAAACTTTCGAGTCCTGTTGGTCAAAAAGTCCAATATCCACAGGATTAGCTGATCATCCAGGTGAAATTTTCCAGGAGGAAAGTTTAGTGGCCAGGATACGAGGCTGCAGAGTGATGCACGCTGATGAGAAATCAGCAAACAGAAGTCTGGCAGAGTCAGGGAGCTCCAGATGTTTGTGGATGCAGTCCAAGATGAAGAGTTTTGCATCATCTACACCTCTGCGTGCACGGTAAGCAAACTGGAGTGGGTCCATCAGGGGGTCAGTTGCTCTTACGATGTGCTGTTTTATGATCTTCTCCATGGCCTTCATCACCAGTGAGGTGAGGGCCACAGGACGAAGATCATTCAGAGACTTTGGGTTGTTTCTTTTGGGGATGAGGATGACTGTGGAGTGTTTCCACAGCTGGGGGACGATGTGACTGTCAATTAAGTGTTGAAATAGAGTCCAGAACACACTTCCTACGTGCCCTGCACAGTGCCTCACAACTCGACTGCTGATGTTGTCAGGGCCGGGTGAGCTCCTCTCCCTGGTCCTCCTGAGGGCTCTCACCACGTCCTCAGTCCTGAAGGTGAATGCAGAGCTGCCAGGTTTGAGTGAGGATCTGGACTCCTCAAGCTGGATGATGTTGTCCGTCTCAAACCTGGTGTAGAAAGCGAGGTCATCAGGGAGGGAGGAGGGGTTGCTGCCCTCCACCTGGATGGTTCTGGGGGTGGTGACCACAGTATCCACAGAGGCCATGGTTTTGAGGCCCTGCCAGGCTGAGTGGAGGTCCCCTGTGGTGAATCTAAAGGCTTGATTATTAAAAAAAAAGAGAGAAAAATCTTCAGCATAATATTTCCCAAGTATCACATCATGTACTGAATTCAAATGAACTAATCAGCAAGTTTCTGTTATCATATCCTAAATTTGACACGTTGTTCGCTTTCATTTTCACAATATGATATGATTTAAAATCCTTATTTATATATGGTAGCCGCAGACTTTAAGAAGCAGAGGTTACATTAATTAAACGTCATCACAGCACACATTTTCTGACTACAACAGGATGTGTGCTCCGTGCTATTACAATACATACATTCATCATCTGCTGTATCAAGGGTACCTTGCTGTACCTGCTTTTTGCCTTCAGACAGGGCTCAGCTCCTAATCAGAATGTCATGCAGTAATTCATATTAATGGACTATGCTGTTACCAAATGTAATCAACCCTTTTCACATTTGCAAACCTCATTTCAATTGGTTAAACATTACGATGTTACCTTCAAAAGCAACCTAATTAATCAGAAGATCTATTGTATTTATAAAAAATAATTTAGAGTGAATAATCAGAGATTTCAATCTAATCCACCCACTTTAGCGTGGAGCCTTTCACAACTAAGGCAAAGGCTCAATCATTATGGAAGCTAAACGCACATTTGTGTTAAAGCAGATAAGATGAGAAAGATGCACAACATTATTTAAGTCTCTTAATCACATAGAGGCAGTCCACCAAATCATAGCATTATTCAGGACAGACACTGGGACATCATGCTGGACGTAAAACCTGTGTTGACCACCGTTACAACATGCAAAATGGGAAGTCCCAAAATAGATGGAAATTCATGACACTGTCATGAACCGAAGTTCAGTACGCAAGCTGGACCCAGAAGCAGAGACAACACGCAGGAGTACGAAAAATAAACTTTATTTCAACTAAAGGTGTCCTGGAAGGGTCAAAGGAAAACACGCGAGAAACTAGAAAAACCAAGGGACCGGGGGATGAGTTACGCAGGAACGCAGTAATCGGGACTGTGGGAGGCTGCAACAGAAAGAGG
>NW_005187589.1:1007743-1009134 GCF_000239375.1 Pundamilia nyererei
AAATCTCCGTTAACGAGTTACTGCACATCGCCCCGTGCGTGGGGCTGGACGGCGTCAACGTGTTAGCTAGCTAACCACGCTAACGAGCTAACCACGCTAACGCCATGCAGCCCAGAGGTGCTGCACGGACTAAAATCCTTTCATTTTCTCAAAAGTTGACAGCGCGCCTTATGTATGAATGTATGCCAATCAGATGCTTTCCAGACAGCAGGTATTACATGGTGAATGAAAATCTGATGGTACTTTTCTATGTTCATAATTTTCCTCAACACCACCAGCTGCAGCTGCAATCATGACAGAGCCTCCACTGTGTTTTACAAATGGCTGCGGACACTCACTGTACCCTTCCCCTGGCCTCCTAGCCTCATCATACTGTCTGGTGAAGCAATATATTTAAGCCAAAAAGAAATCTTTGCTGTCTGAGTTTGTGGTGTAGCGAGGAACACTTTGAAATTCTCGAATTATACAAGTGGAGTAAAGAGAAAAGGTGTGACAATATAAGGATTTTTACATTTACAGAAAACACTACCATTACTCTGAAGCTGCTCAAATGGTCAATTATTTAGATTACATACTTTTAGTGTTTAAGGTTTGTTTATCCGTTTGGTTCGTATACCCACAGTGGAAACTGTGAACTGACATAATGGTCCTCAGTTGCACATCTCTGAAATTTTAATCTCCTCCTTGCAATCTTCAATTTGTTCATCAGCACTGTTGTCTCTAAGCAACAACGTCCTGAATTTGACTCCAATATCTACCCTGGGTCTTTCTGAGTTTGCAGTGGTTCTCTCCAGGTGCACCCACTTCCTCCCACAAAGACATGCAGTTAGTAGGATAAGGTTTATTTCTCAATTGCCAATAAATGTGAATGGTTGTCTGTCTCTCTGTTAGCCCTGCAACAGTCTGGTAACCTGCCTGGGGTGTACAGTATGCCACCTCTCGCACTATGGTAGCTGGAATAGGCTCCAGCCCCCCTGGGACCCTGATAAGAAAAAGTGCAAGAGAATGGACAGATGGATGCTGTGGCAACCTCCATCACAGCTGTGCATCAACAGCTGCAATGGAGGTTGCCACAGCATTTCTCTAAAAAGTTTCAGAAAACTGCTTTACAGTTGACGAGTTAACTGTAAGGGGAAAAGGGCATTACGCAGTGGATTGGACACAATTTACTTATGATCAAAGAAGCATCATTAATTAGATTTAAATTATGTAATTATTTTACATTTTATTTATATCTGTAATTTATATTTTATATAGTGATTTTTATCTGTCATGGTCCTGCGGCCATGACTCAGTGACTTTGTGTTTGTGTTCCTTATTGTTATTATTCTCTTTATTATTCTTGGGCTGTTTTGGGATGGTTTGTGTTTTGGGATTTTAGATACTGGGTT
>NW_005187589.1:1015618-1022149 GCF_000239375.1 Pundamilia nyererei
TGTAGTTTCTCCCAGTTTAGTTCGTCCTTACTTCTGTTTGCCATCTCCACTTTATGTTCAGTATTGTCAATAAATCACCCTTCACGTCTGAAATAGTGCTGCGTTTGAGTCCTCCTTCCACTTTTCACACAGCCGCTGCCCCGAGCCGTGACAGTATCTGCATCATGATTTTACTGGAAACCACTTTGGTGTACTTCGGTCTTTAAAATGTGCAATATATATAAATTTTGATTGATTGATTAATATTAATATTGTCAATAGTAAATCCATATAATAGACTGGCCAAAGAATCTGCCCAGGAACATGAGAAGCTTCATTTATCTGTTGAAAGAAACCAAAGCAATCCAGAACAGGACAAAACTCCGTGACCATGGTTTTACAGGCACAGCAGGCGTGGATGTTAAAGTTGCCCAGGATTAACAGACAGTTATATAATGATGCATAATGACGAGAAAAGAAGGGGGCAGACGTAATAGGAGAGGAGAGAAGTTAGATTATTGAAGAAGAGTGAGATAAGACACCAAACAAAGTGAAAACATGATGATAGGGACAGCAAGGAAATAAGTGAAGGATGCAGAAAAGGGAAGAAAAGCAAGAAAGAGAGAAAAGGAGAGAGGAAAACAAAACTGAGTGGATAAGATGACCTGGCAAAACGAGAAAAAAGGCCAGATATAAAGAAATAATTTACTTCATGTAATAAGTAATAGAGGTTCTCCTTGATTTGTCACCTGATTGCTACTAGTAGCCTTTTTGCACTGTTAGCTCTTCCAGAAAGCATCTTTGTTGAAGCGTGGCCTTTCTACACTAATTAGCTGATGGTGATGTTGGATTCGTGAGCAAAGGCTGGCAACATCCATCAGAAGTCTGGTCTCTGTCAGCCTGTCTGACTTCCCTAGAAAAAACACAAGTATTACCAGTGCACTGGGTTGTCTGCATATGCCCCCCATTTAACAAACTTTAAAGGATTTCACAGAAATAATAAGTGAGTAATGTGTTCAAATCAGGAGCAGCCTGTAAACTTTGACAATCCACCAAGCTAAAAAAGGAAGCAAATATGGATATGTACACAGCTAATCACTGAAGCAAAAAAAGCAGGAAAGTGTGGAGGATTGCAGATTCTTCTCATGTATGGAATGAGGTGCCAGCGCATTTTTGCATGAATTCATCCCATTTGAACTTAATTGAAACCCCTCTCCTTGGGTAGGCATTACATTAATTCTTCCAGACAGCAGCTCTTATCAAAATGCAGCAGGCCTACGCAGGTAAATAAAGGTCTAGTGTGGGGAGAGGAGGTTGCAGTGTGCTACTAGTGAGCCGTGGGTGCATATAAAAAGATATTAGATCCATTCTAATTATCCTCTTGGAAACATGGTGGCTTGGCCTTCACTATTTACAGCAGAGGTCAGGGAGAGAAGTATATCAGTGATTATGAAATCAATATCTCTGTACTGAAGGGCCAACTGATTCCAAAAGGCCAATTATCATGGCAGCTTTTTGTTTACTGCAAAAATATAGTTTGATTAAGAGTTTTAGTTGTGAGCGCTGCTTACATGAAAATTAGAAAGATATACAGATAAGAGCATTCTGATAACTAAATTGTTGACTTGTTTGTATTATTTCTATCACTCCCAGAACCCCATTAACTCTTTGTTAAACATGGCCCAGATTGGAGTTCACAGCAGGACCATATAAACCCTTACATGGCCCTGCAAACTCAAGGACAAACTACCTTCACTTTACAAACTACTGTAACATTTCAAAAGACTGACCTAATGGTGACTGTAGGCCAATCCTGTGAAATGCTTTCACCATAAAACTGGGGAACGGACACTGGCCAGACCAAGAAAGAGTTCACCCCTTGCTTAGTATGGCCATAAACCTCCATCGCAGAATTGGACATTCTAGTGGCTGATATGGTATCTGTAACCCTAACAGTTTAGTGTATGTCGAAATTTCTTACTAACTTTACTTTTTGGAGTATAACCAGCAAAGGTTAGCGGAGTGGAGTGGAGTGATTCTTAAGTGATGCATGAAAATTACTTTCTTGAGTTTAATCTGCGGTTGAACTTGTGGTGTCAGAAGCAAGATGGCACTTCCCAATCCAGCACACATGGCTGCAGTCCCAAAAGCAAGAGCTTCATGAGGAGAAGGCATCAACTAGAGAAGATCCAGCATGGGAGACAATCTCCATCCATATCATCCTCATAAGCAGAGCGCCAACAGCTCAACCACAACATGTGGAACAGATGGTGAGCTGATGGCAATGATGAAGGACTCCCTCGCAGGACAGCAAAGCAGCAAGGAGGTTCTCTTGGCAGAACTCAGAGGACTGAACAGCTCTTTCCCACAAAGCGATCAGTTGCACTTAGCTCCTCAGGTGTGAAAACCAAGAACTGGTTCTTGTAGAGAACCACTTGCCAGTTGTCCAGTTGCTTGGAATCATTAGTTTGCCTGCCTATCGATCCCGCTTACTGGTTCTTGCACTCTTGCTACAATCAGCTGATTTCAGTTCATGTGTTAGAGGAGGAAAATAGTGATGTAGTTGGGTAGTTTTATTATTTTTTGCACAAAAGGATGAGAGCGCGATGGTAAAGTGGAGACTGCTCCAGGACAGAAATAACTGCATCACACTGTTAACACAACTTCGGCTCTTCACAAGCACCTGCACAGACAGCATGCTAACGCTAAGCTAGCCAAGAACCCAGAGTGATGTTAAAGCTGAGTAAATGTTGACCCCAGCACTGTGATAAAGGGAGCTGTAAACTGCAGTGAAGCTGCTGAACTTCAACAGGTAACAAACTGATGAGCAGTCAGGCTGCAGCCTGTTCATGTTTCTACAGTAGAATCACCGTGGCGATCACTTTAAACTCTCTTTGTAACTGGTCTTTGATTTGTGTTGTTTTGTGCTATACCTAAATACTAAGAGAAGGATGACATGTGTCCTCATTGGAATAGGGATTTGTGTTGGTGTGTGGGGCTGTAGCCTGTAGCTTTATATTGTTATTTATTTTTGTGCCACTATTCTGAACACATGTAAATAATAATAATAATAATTAAGCACACAAAAAAAATTGCAGGTGCAAGTGTTGCATTTTAAGGAGAAATTTATTTTGAGCAAAGAAAAGCTGAATTTGAGTCAACAAAATTCATTGCTATGTGCAAAAAATGTATTTCAGTGTTTGCTATTATCCACACACACACAATAGCAGCCCCTCTGCTAAATGTATGGATCACAAAATATGATCCACATTTCAAAATGTCTTGATAAATAATTTAAGGTGTTGGATAATGATATTAAGAAGGTGTCAAGAAGGCAAATGATTATGGTTCCTGTGAAAAATATACAGAAAAAGAAATAATAAGCTTTAACTCCAGAAATTCTAAGTGATGTTAAACTACTTTTCTTCATATCCAGAGTGACACAGAGGAGGACCTTACTTTGTGTCAAACAGCAGGAAATTTCTATCATGATATAGAAGGCCAGATTCAAATGGAAGCCAAAAAGCTTCCTATTAAGGAAATGTGGAGGAAACCTCTGCTGTGTGCAGAAGCCAAAATAAAGAAGATGAAAGAGAAAGCATAAGGTGGAAAAGAAGAGAATAACCAGAGAGAAGTTTTCCAAAGAGAGCATTTGAACATGATAGATGAGGAATGCTTTCCATTTGGAGATGCAGGGCATTGACTAAACAAGAGACAAACAAAAGAAAAAAAACCCTTCAAGAAACAACACCAGGCTAAACAGAAGAGAAGGGGTGCTTTTAATGTTGAAAAAAGAAGCTATGACTGAAGTAAAAATAAATAAATAAATAAAAGCTTTTAAAACAGAAAGGGAGGCGAAAGAAACAATTTGGAAAGCCTTCATGGATTAGAGGAATGCTTCCCATGGATAAGGGATGCTGCAGAAAGAAAACATGAAAAAGTAAAAGGTTTCTTTTTGCAAAAGAAGTCAGGGAACAACGCCTAAGAGGAAGGTCTTTGCTACTGAAAATAATTCCACGGTTTGTGACAGTGAGCCCTTTATGAAAGAAAAGGAAGAAATGATGATGATGATGAAGGTCTACATTAGAGAAAAGGCAGGTATCCAGAGAATGAGTGATGCTCTCCAGCTGGAAAAGCAAAGCACTGAAAAAGAAAGTGAGAGAAAGAAAACTTTCGGTGCCAAACAGGAAACTATTTGTGAGTAAATAAATAAATGGTAAATGGCCTGTATTTATATAGCGCTTTACTAGTCCCTAAGGACCCCAAAGTGCTTTACACATCCAGTCATCCACCCATTCACACACACATTCACACACTGGTGATGGCAGCTACATTGTAGCCACAGCCACCCTAACTATTTATGAGGGGAAAATGCATGTGAGAAAGCAAGGAGATGAGCAAAGAGGCTGACGTAACAGAGCATCATTAATAAAACCAGTAATAGAATTGTTTACTAACATAAACTGTTTACTAACACTTCTATTTTGGCTCTCGGAGGAGGCGGACGCACTTTTCTCCTCTCCCTTATCTTTCCTGCTAGTTCTTATGTCCTTGTCTAGTCTCGTGTCTTTTTTGTATTACTTTCCCTGGAACACTCTCTCACAGTCTGTGTCTAAAACCTAAAAGAGAATTATGGATTTGATCAACTGGTCTCTGAATGCTATTGACACCCTTTAACGAGAAGTCTGGGCTCGGGAGAACCCGAGTGCCCTGGAGGGACTTTCCCTGCCGGATACACGATGGACGGGTGGCAGAGGATCGTGTGCCTGGCGGGACTGTCGATCGAGGACGCTGAAGATATCTACCTATTCGGAACCATGATAACAGGGTTCTTGCTGATCGGAGCTGGCTTGGCCCTGGCTTATCGGAGAATTAAGAAAGCGGAACCGGCTGTTCAAACCCCCACAAGGCTGCCCGCTGGGATTGGAACGACAGGTGCGACTTCTCAGAAAGGGCTCACTGAAGGCAGCATGGTTAAGAGCTTGGAGGCGCTTACGACTGCAGTGAATGCTCAGAATAACACCTTTGAGCGTATGTATGTTGGATTACATCAGGAAAGAATCAACTCAGAACAACATTTCTGGGCGGAGCTGGATTACACCTCGGATCAGTTGGCTGCGGTCGTGAGGTCTCAGAATCTGCTATGTGAGCAAAAAGAGTGACAAGACCACAGAATCGACGGCTAATAACATCACGGAGAAGCTCGCAGCTATTAACGGGAGACTGAGAGACCAGTGTCAGAGTGTTAAAAAACAGCTTGAAATTCTCAATTACCATCATAACCCGGCTACCTTTGTCGCCAGCTCAAGGCTGGAGCCGAACAACAACTCCCTGATAATGACTGTGTTGAGTCTGTTCCTTCCCATTCCATGCAAGGCCACCTGGGTTGGCTGGAAGACTGTTTACCTAGCCTGGCAGGGCGAAGGACACTGTCTCAGCTGAACTCTGGACACGCACACACACACATATACTGATACTGATAAGCACTCACTGACGCATCACCCTCCCTACCCCGGATCCAACGCCACCACCAACGCTTACCTCCCCTCTGATGTGGACATCGGGTCAGCTGGAGGCGCAGTCGAAGATTGCAGCGGTCCCAGATCAGATGTGCACACTGGGACTCTTTCCCATGTTGCTGTCTGTGTTTATTGTGCTGTGGTGTGTTGATATCTGTGCATTCCTGTATTATCCTTCTGTGTTACACATTTCAATGTTTTTTTCCTCGCTACCTGGCCTGACCTGTCTCCCTAATGTGATGTTTGTATTGTATGTACGGTCGGCAAGGTCTGTCATCTCGGTTGTGGGCAAAAGACCTGCAACTGACAAATAAAGGCTATCTCATCTCATCTCATCTCATCTCATAGCTGTCAAAATTTTCAAGACTAGCGGAAATGGAGATTTAGCACTACACTGTAAAAAAAAAATTGTAATATAAAAGTATTTTACTGTGTATTTTAGTTTTGTACTGCTCTTCTAGAACATCATTAAAGTCACATAAATAGACAGTGATTTTACATTTCAAATGTAAATTAACGTCAAATCACTGTAAATGTAATAAAACATAATTTTCTTGTTTTTTAAATGTATCTGTCTGTACATGTGCATATTTAGATTGTTAAAATACATTCACAAATGGATCATAATTTCACAAATATTTGTCCGTTATTTGAAAGATTGAACTGTTAAATTCAAATGTAATGCTATGGAAAAATATAGAAAATGATTCGTATAAACTTTTTTTACATTAAATAATAATAATTATTATCGTTATTTAGGGCGATCGTGGCTCAAGAGTTGGCGGTTCGCCTTGTAATCAGAAGGTTGCCGGTTCGAGCCCTGGCTCAGACACTCGGTTGTTGTGTCCTTGGGCAAGACTGTCACGATCCTGGGTCTTAGGACCCAGTGTTTTGAGTTTTAGTTCATTTTGATGTTTATAGTATGTTTAGCTCATTAGGCCTCCTATGTTCATTTGCTTATTAGTTCCCCCTTGTGTTTCAACCCATGTTAAGTCTCCCCTGCCCTTCATGTCTCTCTGTGCCCCCTCTGTTC
>NW_005187589.1:1022678-1024673 GCF_000239375.1 Pundamilia nyererei
GTTTGGGTCCTACTTTTGCCTGCACACAGCCGTAGTGTGACAAAGACACTTCACCTACTACCTACTGGTGATGGCCAGAGGGGAATTGTAAAGCGCTTTAATGGTCTCATAAAGCGCTATATGAATGCAATCCATCATTACTTAAACCAACTGTATATTTCTGTACATTTAAGATAAGATAAGATAAGACTTTATTGAATTTTTGCATCACCTCAGCTCAGGTACAGATATATGAAGGAAATACAAAAATTTAAGTATTATTATTTATATTGCCGCATTCACTGACCTTGTTTATAGGTAATTTCATTGTTTAATCACATTAAATTGTTCCTAATTTAATGTTTAAAAGCACTTGAAAAAGGCAAAATCCCATGTAAAATTAGGGCAACAAACTGTATTGTCATTACTGAAAATAACCGTATTTTCATGGGAAAGTTATTTTCTGGTATTATTTTCTGGTATTATTTTGGCGCCCCAGCTGCTGGAATATTAATGTTTTTTTAGGATTTTTTTTTCACGGTGTAGTCATCCTCTAGCTTCATTTTTGTTTGGGCCTGCAAGGATGAACATGGCAGCTGCACCAAGAAATGTAAAGCAAGCAGTGCTTATCTAGTGAAATTTAAAATATAATTTATTTATTTCAATTCAACTTATTTTTTTATATAGCACCAAATCACAAGAATATTTGCCTCCACCTCATCCAGTCCCTCGACCAACATCTACGAGAGGAGCAATCTCGGTTCCGAAGCGGCCAATCATGCACGGAACAGATTTTCGCCTTAAGAAACATCATCAAACAGTGCGTCGAGTACCGGCAACAACTCGCCATCAATTTCGTTGATTTCAACAAGGCCTTCGATACCATCCACCGCCGATTCTCTTTGGCAGATCCTGTGCTTGTACGGTGTCCCTACCATCTTCATCAACATCTTCAAGGACCTGTACTTGCGATCGTGCTGTTGCATTAAGACTGGAAATGGCCACGCCGACTTCTTCGAGATCACCACCGGCGTCAGGCAGGGCTGCATCCTGTCACCACTTTTTTTTCTCGTTGCCCTCAACTACGTCATGCAGCGAGCCGGTGCCCATATAGGAGCTGGCATCCATTGGTCCGACCTCGATTTTGCTGACGATATCACCCTACTTGAGAAAGATGAGCTGAAGCTACAGCAAGGAATGACCGATCTAAGAAGAGAAGTCAGCAAGATTGGCCTAAGGATCAGCTCTGAAAAGTTGAACATCATGCACGTCAGCTCCAAGGACCCACGACGGGGGATCTACATCGGGACACAGCAGCTAGAAGAAGTGGAGAAATTCACCTACCTCGGTATCGTGGTTTCCCATGACGGTGATGCCGAGGTGGATGTCAAATGCCACACTGGAAAGGCGGCTGCGGTATTTCGGAGGATGAACAAGATCTGGTCCTCCCCAGCCATCTCCTTCAAGATCAAACCCCGCTTGCTTAATTCGATCATGATCCCAACCGCCATTTATGCCAGCGAGACTTGGAAAGTGTCGGCCTGCATCAACACCAAGCTCGACGTCTTTCAGCAGCGATGTTTTCGCCAGATTCTGAAGATCCACTACACAGACCACATCACCAACAAGGAGGTCCTGCGAAGTAGTGGCATGGTCAAACTTCACAACATTGTTGACTCCGACTGGCCAGCCATGTCCTCCGCATGGATGACGGACAGATTCCGAAAACAGCGATGTGCTGGCAACCCCTGGGCATTAAAAGTCCACAAGGACGTCCCCGTAACACCTGGCGAAGGTCATTCCATCAAGACCTAAAGACATCGAATATATCGTTGGAAGAAGCTGAAGCCCGGGCACAAGATCAAGCCTGTTGGCGTTCATTTGCCGCCTGATATGCCACATAAGGCATGGGAGGATCTTTGTCTAAGTAAGTCATCCAGCCTCAGGGAGACCCCAAAGCGCTTTACACAACCAGTCATCCACCCATTCACACACACATTCACACACTGGTGATGG
>NW_005187589.1:1025974-1027125 GCF_000239375.1 Pundamilia nyererei
GAGCTACCGGGATTTAAAAATAGTTATGCAAAACAGAGCGTGCCCGCTCCGATCGGCTGTAAAGGGTTAAAATAAAGGTTTTATTAGCTAACAAGCGGACATTAGCAAGGCTAATCCTTAGTGAAGTCCAAGGCTTAGTAGTGGAAATAGGCGCCCGTTGAAGCGTCCGTAGGTTCTGGAAGTTTACTCCTCTCCGACGATGTCGCGGAGGTCGCAGGCATGGGTTTATTGTAGTAATCCCAGCGACAGGAACCAAACAGAGGTAGATTATGGTTGGGGAGGTCCAGTGTTTCATGTAGTCAAATCTGGCTGCCTAAAAGTATTGATCATTCCGGGGACGTAAGAAGGCAACCTTCAGTCTCACCAGTCGACCGCTTCGCCTTCCCTGGCGCCGGCAGTGCCTGGGTTGTAGGCCAAATTTTATTAATATATATGCATTAAGTCCATAGTAACTACATAAATTACAAAAAAGTGCAATGAAATACATATAAAATTGAAAATCGTTTTTGGTTTTTGTACATATATTAGAAATGTAAGAGGCTTATCCCTCAAAACTGTAAATACAAAAAAGTTTCATAAAATAGTTTCCAGCCACAGGAAATTTATTTTGAGTGTCTTCATAGTTTTATTTTTGAGATATACTAAGTTTTATATACTGCAGGGAAAACGAAAATAAATATTATAATGCAAACTTGCAAAAAAAGACAGCATGTGCATCAAAATAAACTATTTCCAGCAGTGCAATTTGAGTTCTAAGCATCCCAGAAACTATACAGAAAAGCATAAAGTCAAACATAACTTTTAAAAACACCTGTCCCCTCCAACTACTGACCAATAACCTGCGTCAGCACCACGTGGAAGCTCTTGTCAGGCATCATAGCGGCTAAGATGAACAGGCACATGGGTCAATACATGAGTGGGGCACAGAAAGGGATGGGCAAGAATACCAGAGGCACAAAACACCAGCTACTGGCAGACCAAGCAGTAAGCTGAGACTGCAGGACCAGACTGACCAACCTGTGCACTGCCTGGGTTGATTACAAGAAGGCCTATGACTCAGTGCCCCACAGCTGGATACTGGAATGCCTAGAATTGTACAAGATCAATAGGACCCTAAGAGCCTTCATCAGGAACTCAATGGGGATGTGGCG
>NW_005187589.1:1029396-1030943 GCF_000239375.1 Pundamilia nyererei
CCTCTGGTGCAAATTACTGACCTCTGTCATCATTTTAGGTGGGGGAACTTGCACAATCGGTGGCTGACTAAATACTTTTTTGCCCCACTGTATATATATATATACACACACATATATATAATGTGTATATAATATACTTTTTTTTAACTAACCCTAATCCTTCAGATGTCTAATTAAAATCCGGTCTGTAAATGCCCTGTCCTATATCAAGCCCTGTTTGGCACACAGGGGAGTGGGTGGGCATAAGCTTCCCAGTCTGTGCCAACTCCCAGAGGATTTGGTTTCTGTCATGGTCTCTTGGAAAGGCTTTAATTTGATGCTGTAATAATTCCTTTTAGTAAGGCTACCACGTACTTTACCTCCTCGGGGCATGCACAGGGATTTGTAATTGGCTGTCGTTCCACTACTATTCCACTGCTGCTCCACTATATTTAACCATGCATGCCAGGAAATGCTGAATAAATGCTTCAGTGATAACATTACAGCCTTAGGTTGAGTCTATTTCTGCTTTACATCAAGTTGAAATTAAATTTACAAAAGCGAATTAAATTCAATAACTATCATCAAGACAAAGATCCAAATGTATGTGAACATGTTCATAAAATAAAAGAATAATTTTTATGAGCTTGTTACATCTATCTGTGTGACAAGTCATATTTTTTATTATCAAGTTTTCACTTGTGAAAATGTAATAGAATATCTGACATGCTGTTTCTGATTTATAAACAGGGTTTTATTTATTATTCATTTATAATGAGGAACTCAGGAGAACATAACTATAAGAAGCTAATTTACAGGTGACGTAAACATGTATCACCAACAGCTAAATGTAATGGTGTTCATGCTATGAGGTTCCACCAGCAGGTCTGCAGTTTGTAGTAGGCAGGTTTAATATCAGCAGTATTAGTATAAAAAATATTTTGGCAGCTCTACTGTCATGAAAATAAGAAGATGCTGAGAGACTTAGAAGATGCAATTCTTCATATGTATTTATAAAAGAGAAAATATCAAGTTCTCGAACACACAACACATCAAACACCATACAGATGGACAGCAGAAGACCACACCGGGTTCTCCTTTTGTCAGCTAGAAAGAGACAACTGAGCCGGTCTGTTCCACGGACTCTAAAACAGTAGATTTTTTTACCCCTGTCCTGTTTGGCACTGTCACAAGCAGAGTTATCATTATTATTGTCTCAAGGCCAAGAAACACCCATATATACTATTCTTTTTATTATTAACCTTTATTTTACCAGGAAAAGTCCCGTTGAGATTAAAAACCTCTTTTTCAAGGGAGTCCTGGCCAAGAGGCGACAACATGTTAAAATTACAAAGTTACATACATGTTATAAGTAACAATTACATATACATATATTCTGGTCATAGTTTATTAGTTATTACAACCAGGATGGACAGAACCTGGGAATGGGAGAAGAGATGGGAAATGGGAAAGAGAAAGAAGAAGGAAAGAGGAGTTGGGAAGAGAGTTAACAGAAGGAAAGGGAAATAGAGGAGAAGAGGGATAGAAAGAGAAAAGACTACCACCTG
>NW_005187589.1:1031168-1039135 GCF_000239375.1 Pundamilia nyererei
GTGTGTGTGTGTGTGTGTGTGTGTGTGTGTGTGTGTGTGTGTGTGTGTGTGTGTGCGTGTGTGTGCGCTTGTATTCACAAGGTTTCTCCATGTAAGGGTCTAATAGTGGGTCTGGTGAGCCCCATCCCCCAGGACAGGAAACAGGGATGGAGGAGAGCCAGGCCCCAGACATCTAGAGGTCCCCTAGAGCACGAGAGCCAAAGGAGGACCACAGGAGGGGCAATCATGCCACCCACCTGGAAAAGAGCTAAGGGGGGCCCCAGATGGGGGGGTCACCCAGCAGCCACGATGCAGAAGCCACAGGGGGCTGGAGCAACAATCCCGCCTATGCCAGAGCAGATCAAGCCCCGGGCTCAGAGACCTAAGATCTGAGGCCCCTCCACACCACGGAAGGGGCTTGACAGAGCCAGGGGTAAACAGCCACCAGGAGTGAGCCAGTACACATCTGAGCACCCATGGATGGTTCCCTTTACTCAGGGGTAGAGACAAGCAGACCACCCCCAGTCCTGCAGCAGCAGGGAGGCCCACCAGCCCAGATCTTGACCAGACAGCCAGCTTCTCCTCCCAGCCCCCCACCCCAGATGGCAAACCGAGAACAGGTGTGTGTTGAAGACCCCGCGCCTCACTCCACCCACTCAAATGTGGTGTTGATGCTGTTCTAAAATAGTAGGTAAAAAAAACTTCGGTACTTCAGTGGCCTCCTCACTCCTCACTCATTAGATTTTAGACCAGTAAAGCAATCTTGGAATTTTTCAAGGGGAAATTTGTATGAGCAGCAGACAAATTTGCAGTGTTTGCAGGTTTCAACCTTATAAACAGGACATTTGCATAATGACTGAAACCAGCCCACTGAAGGAACAATGGGCTGGGAGGTCAGTTCCTTAATCTTAATTATGCAAATGCTCATGACCATTGATCAACAACCACTGATCAACAACCATTGATCAATGGCCATGAGTAATCGGATCAGTATTTAAGGTTTGACTCTTATAATCCACTGGAGCATAAAGTGGGTGTCATCAGGACGCTACAACACAGAGAGAACACCATCCCCACAGACAGCGGCCAGGGAAGCAGAAGAACATCACACCAAGAAGGCCCTGAGTAAATGTAAAACATTGATCAATAAGGACCAGAATCTCAGCACCTCGGCGAATTTATCCGACAAATAGTTAACGCAGGTCTCAAGGCACCAGCAATGTGTACCTAATAGAATGGGAGGCAGAGCCTTCAGTTTTCAGGCCCCTCTTCTGTGGAACCAGCTTCCAGTTTGGATTCAGGAGACAGACACTATCTCTACTTTCAAGATTAGGCTTCAAACTTTCCTTTTTGCTAAAGCATATAGTTAGGGCTGGACCAGGTGACCCTGAATCCTCCCTTAGTTATGCTGCAATAGACGTAGGCTGGGAAAGATGCACTGAGTGTGCACTCGCCCCTTTTCACTCACTATGTGTTATACACAGCTCTACATTTATTATTATTTATTGTTAATCTTTGGCTCTCTTCCACAGCATGGCTTTGTCCTCTCTCCCTCACCTTCACCCCTATTCATGGCCGATGACTGCCCCTCCTTGCCGGAGGCATCAACCTGTTAAAAGGGAGTTTTTTCTTCCCACTGTCACCATGTCCTTGCTGATGAGGGCTGATATGATTGTTGGGGCTTCTCTCGGCTATTGTAGAGGGTTTAGCTTGCAATATTAAAGGTATTGAGGTGACTGTTGTTGTTATTTGGCACTATAAATAAAATTGAATTGAAACTGTTTTCCACTGATCCCTCACGCGTTGCCTCTTGCTTTGATATCATGTGTATTGTCCCAGTATTCTCTTGTCCATTGTCTTTGTTATCCCTGTCAGGTGTGTTCCTTGTTTTCATGGAAGAGTTCATGTTCATGTTTCAGATTTTTGTTCCTCACCTGCTTTTCTTTATATTTTTGTAAAAGCTTATCAATAAATCTGTTTTAAGTAAATATTTTCTTGCATATTATACATTTTCTGCAGAGAGTGCCACAGAGTTGGTGTAAAGAATCATTATTTTAGGACCAACTAGAAAATGGCTATATGAAACTTTTTGTCCAGCATGAAGTCTTGAACTTCTTTAAATGTGTTATGGTAGCAGAGACCCTGGAGATTTGCTTCTATTTCTGTCTTCGTTTTATTTGTCACAAAGGAACATTTTTTTAAATATAATTCAAAGTCTGTGCCATCACTGAATCTCCCCGTCCTCGCTGGGGATAATCAGAGTCTGTATACATGAACAACGTTTCTAGGCCTAGAACAGAGTTTCTAGGCCAGAGCCTCCTGCTGCTAGCAGGCTGTTTTCTGTGGGCCTCACACTGGTTTTCTCAACACCTACTAGCTTATGATAGCATTGATAATGTGCACTGATATCATCAAGGATGATACTCCAGGATAAATCTACATGGCCTCATCACATCTCGTGACCTCAACTCACATTTAAACAAACTTGTCTCCATCTATTAACCCACTCTAGGCACAGACAATAACATTAGAGGCAAAACTATTGCTGAGTTATGGGGTTGACAGTCAACAGAGATGTCTTGGACACTAAAAAGGTGAATAATTGAATTTATATTAATAAATCTCAAAATGCTGTAAATGCTTATTGGACTTTGAGGTCATTTAGTGACAAAGAATTGTCACAGGTTATGGTGAAAAACCTACCAATGTTAAAGCTTCATAAACTTTAAGTGTTCACCAGCAGAGACGGTAGTTGTAATCTCTAATCTGTTGGGCAGCAACAGACGTGTGCAGATCTGAAATATCTACTCATCCAGGAGAGAGTGCGACCACACAGAGTTTAAAGCTTGGAAGTAATCACATTACTTTGAGTTTGATTCTGTACAAAGTGACAAAAACATTAGCATCCACTGTTCACTCTGCGTGGGGAGTAAACGTCTTTCTACAGAGAAAAATTAAACTTCAAATCTGAGCGAGCAGCGAGCACGCTGCCACGGGAATGTGACATTCACAGAGAAACCCCCACTGACATGACCGCTGTGGGCAAACCTCCACCCGGCCCACTCCTGCTAAACAGGTGACAGTAGCTTTAAGAGTGACAGGAATCACTGCTGCTGAATCTTTGATGTTATTTATTTTCTGCTGTGTTTTACTTGCATCTATTTCAAAGAGTGAGTGTAAATACAAAACATTATTATATTTTATCTGCTGGAATGTGCAGACAATAGGTTTAAATGTTAAACACAGTCAGAGAACGTTGCGTATAGTTTAATTTTTGCTTGATGCATAAAGTTAAAAGATTAAAACTAATAAAACAAGTTTTTAAAAATAGACTTTTCCATTTGATCACATTTTATATGATCTATTATGCAGAAAATATAGAACTGGGCTGAAAGGTCTGTTGCTTTATTACGTATTCAGGTTGTGTATGGTGGTTATTTAAAGTAACTAATTAAAATAGTAACAAATTACTTTTGAAAATAAGTAATCAATAAAGTAACGGGATTTCTTTCTTGGAGAAATAATCAGTAATTAGTAACTAATTACTATTTTCAAGTAACTTGACCAACACTGTTCATCAGTAAAAAGCTGAGCTATCAAGTAACCATTTAATTGTTGTGCATTTAAAATGTTTATGAGCGAAGGAAAAGTTTATCAGTTCAATAAAAAGTTCTCAGCAGCAGGGTGTTTTTGCGTCAGCAGTGTCAGCTGTGTCTTTTATCAGTTTTATGGTCAAAATTCAACCTTTGAGTTTGACATTGTGAGTCCCTCCTTTCTAGTCTATAAGCATCACCAGTTATTGTTTGTTATGCGAGAGTGCTTGAAGAATCATTTAGTATTTAAAGACAAATCTGGTACTCAAAGAAATAAAGTTTACTTGTCTCATTTCCTCCGTCCAGCAGATCTGTTGCCCACCACTGATACTTCTGTCATGCACCCTGTGTGGACAGCTAGAGGCCACTCTACTGCATATTGACTTACTCTACAAACTCAGGCATTTAATTCTAAAGCTGTCACCTTTTCTTTGTTTCTCCCCTCCTGCCAAGTTCATTAAAGCATATAAGATGAATTTCAACTGCCACTACCACTTTAACACCATAACACAAGGAGTTTAGTAGAAACAACTGAGTTGTGTAATACACTTGTTGCCATGGTTTGAGAGCTGTTGACCTCTCTGCAGATGAAGCCAAATGCTTCCATTGACCTGGACACTCCCCAAAGTACCCATCTGCTGCTGACTGCCTGGCCATCTAAACCTTTCATACAGAATGTCCAAAGAGCCTTTTCTAGCCACTCGGCACAATAATAACAGTATTAGTTGATCATATTCAGGCAGCTGGAGGTACTGAGGTAATAGGCTTGTTTCTGACTGAGATCTGTATGTATGAAATTCTTTGCTTTGCTCTGACACTACAAAGCACTCTGCACTGGACAAAGCAACTGTAATGCCTGCATGGCAGGTATAGTCTGTGTCTGGTATTGGGCAAACATTCTCTCCTTTGAGGCTCCACATTTAGATCTGTAATGTTGTGTTAAAATACTGGTATTACTGACATAGAAATAGGATGTGGGGCACTGTTCTAAAAATCTGGAGGGTAGAGTTACAGGCTGGAGCCTCTGCACCATTATTTAACTTCCTGAGACGTTGGCAGGATGCAATGGCTGCAGTTTTGTCCGCCTGTACTGTACCTCCCTCCGTCCAACCGCACACTTTGAGTTCGCTATGAGCCCTTTCTGCCTCAGAGACTCCAGCACCTCAGCCGCCCACTGCACATGCTCCATCCAGGTGTCACTGTAGATGACGTCATCCAAATAGACATCGGCATATACGGTGGGTGGCTGCACCACCTGACCCGTGAGATGCTGAAATGTTTCCAGGCTCCTAACAAGCCAAATAGAAGCGTGACAAATTGGTACAACCTGTATCTAGCGGAGAAGGCAGTGTTTTCCTTAGACTCTGGAAAGAAGGTGGTGTAGCTAGTAGCCCGTGGTCAAATCCAGTACAAGCAATGCCTAAACAGTCCAGGAGCTCGTCAACCCAGAGCATGGGGTAGGTATCAAACTGAAACCTCATTCACCTTGCAGCAATCCACACAGAACCGGATAGACTCATCTGAACTATAGAGCTATACCCAGCAACGTGGGGGTTCTATTACCCCAATTTCTAGCATGGCCGCCAATTCCCTCTAAAGTATTTGTTGCACATGTTCAGGCTATCTGTAGGACCAAGAGCACACCATCCCCTGGATACCCAATTCTATAATTATAGAATTATAAATTGATTCAGTATTTAATGAATCAATATCACATTACTCAAACTAAAATCGATTTGAATCCGGGAAATCGATTTTTTATACCTACCACAATCAAGCACCACTCTGTTGCCCTGATTTCTTTCCCAGGTCCCTCACCAGGGGATGTGCTTGTGTAAACTTGCTTATTCCAGGTAAAGCTGGACTGTGCATCACATGCTGCCCATGTTTTGATGCCACATTTGGCAGGTTTGCTCGGCATATATTGACAAAATAGACAGCAGTGTCTGGACATCAAGGACCCGTAATAGTGTTGAATTATCTGTGAACACAGTGAAAAATTCCCATTCCAAGTATCTCCATCATTGCAGGGCCAATAACACAGCATCATAGTTACCTTCTCCTCTATTCAGGATTCAGCTCCATACACCAGGACATCCTCCTTGTTCCTCTGTCTTCTTCAGGCCCATGTCACTAACATCAGTGTAAACCACAAAGGGCAGGTCAAAGTTTACATGTTCTCGGATGGGTGGGGAGACCAGACAGTGCAGTGCAACACTCCTGTGTCCATTTCCATTTGCTGCTCCGCGTTTAAATGTATTCAGTCATTCAGCCATTTATGAGAAATTGAGGACAAACCGGTGCTACCATCTGGCCACGCATAGGAAAATTTGGAATGTCTTGATGATGCAACTGGGAATCCAGCCACTTTCTTAGTTTTATCCAGATCCACCTGAATACCTGCAGCTGACACAATGCGACCCAGGAATTTGAGGGATGTTAAGAAAAAGTTAGCTACAGTTTTTGAAAAATAAACGGCCTGGATGTCCTCCTTCTGCTCCCATGATAAAGAATTGATGATGTCATAGGTAAGAACTGGGTTGGAAGTGCATTTTTAGACTGTTAGCCATGAGCTTAAATTGGTATAATTTCCAGGCCACAGACCTTGATTTGGCTTTTCTATCATCCTTTTCAGCACAACCTCACGTGTCTGAATTTACAGTTATGTTTTCATTTTGACAAACTGTGTTAACAACATTGATCTAAAATCAGACAAAAAACATAAAATCCGAGTAAAAAAGTTATATTTTTACTGTAACAACCACAAACTGTCATGGTCCTGGGTCCCCTGACCCAGCGTTTTTAGTTCCTTGTGATGTTTGTAATATTGTACTTGTGTGAGTTATTTTATAGTTTCTAGTTTCGATCCCTTGCCCTTCATGCTTCTCTGTGTCCCCTCTGTTCTATGTAAGTCTGTCTGCAGGTTTGAGTTCCCCTCTGTGTCTCTCGGTTCTTAGAGTCCTCTGCCTTATGGTTTGTCTCTGTGTTTCTTAGTTGCTGTCTCCACTGTGTCAAGTTCGCGTCTCTGTGTGATACTTCCTGTTTTACTTTGAAGTTCCGTGTCTTATGTGAATGTGTCATGCTTTGCTTGTCTCGTCAGTCCTGATTTCTCCCAGCTGTGCCCTCCTTCTGTGTCTCATTCCCTCGTTATCCCTCTGTGTATTTAAGCCCTGTGTTTCTCTTTGTCAGTGTCGTAGTCTCCCTCATGCTGTGTGTGATTCTCCCCGTGGTTCCTGGTATACTTTATGTTTAGCTTTCCCAGTTCAGTTTAGTACTGTTTTTTGTTTCACTTTATGCCAGCATTAAAGCTGTGTTTTTGAGTTTACGTTTTGTCTCCGTGAGTTTGCGTTTGGGTCCTCTCCTGCCTGCCACACAGCCGAAACATGACAGAAGACTACGACCATTACATGGACCCAGCAAACCGCACTCAGCTGTATGAGCGCCAGGAGGCAGCCCTCGCCCAGCTGGAGGAGGAGCTCCGCTGGAAGCCGTGGCGCGCTCCGGATTATGAGCACATATTCCGCGGAACTCGGCTGGCTTTTGGAGGTCCCCGAAGTTGCCAAAAGCCTCCGCCTGTTACCCCGCTCGCACCCAAGCCTCGGCCGCTTCAGGTGGGAGTGCTCCGTTTTTCTTCGGATGCTCACGCTCCAGCCTCTGCATTGCCATCCCGCACGTCAGAGGCTCAGCTGTATGCCCCGTCAGCTTCCTCACCTCAGAGGAGGCGACGCTCACGCCGCTGTCACTTTTCACATGTTAAGCAACTCATGATGAGTTACACTGATTATTCTTCTTCCGCTTCTCTGGACATCAAAAACAATAGACTCACTCCTGATCCTGTCGATGTGTCCCTTTTGGACGATGACATAGACTGGGAAAAGTTTGTTTCGAGATCAAAGACAATAAGCGCTCTCCGAAGGCTGTAAATGCGGTTAAAGGAAAAACTGTGAACACTTCTACCAGGTCTACAACACTCAGTTCAGGTTCTGTCAGTTCAGGTTTTGTTAAGTCTGGTTCAGTCATCCCCAAGTCAGCTCACTCTACAACTGTTAACCCAAAGATTTCAAAAACTATTAAAACAAGGACTGCTAATACTAAGACTGCAAAACATGAAGTGGACGGCGGGTTCATTTTTGATAGATCTATTTTTGTCGACCCTGAGCCTGCCGTTTCTAAGACTGTTTTTTCTGAGCCTGCTCCTTTTTCTGCTCGTGTTTCTCCTCCCGGGGCAGCTCGGGCCCAGCGTTCCTCTGCACCCATACCATCTCCTCGGGTGGGAAGGGCAGTTGCCCAGCCGTTGCCGGTGCCTGTTCCGGTCCCCAGGGTGAGGTCAGCCAGGATACAGCCCGTCTCCGCACCCGTACCTACTCCTCGGGTGGGAGTGGCTAGTGTCCGGCA
>NW_005187589.1:1039725-1040599 GCF_000239375.1 Pundamilia nyererei
GTCAGCTGGAGGGCCCGAGGAGCCCGTCCAGCCGCCACCTGCGGCCGCCTCGTCAGGGTCTTCGTCCTCGTCTGGTCCGGCCTCTGCCTCTGCTGCTGCTACGCCTGGTCCGGCTTATGCTACGCCTGGTCCGGCTTCTGCCGCGCCTGGTCCGGCCTCGGCCTCTGCTTCTGCCGCGCCTGGTCCGGCCTCGGCCTCTGCTTCTGCCGCGCCTGGTCCGGCCTCTGCACCTCAGGATCGCCGGCCCCTTTCTGGGCCACCAGCTGGACGTCACCGCCGTCGAGGTCGGCCCCCTGAACAGTTTCCACACCGTTGCCGTCCGCACGGTCAGCCCCCTGAACAGTTTCCACACCGTTGCCGTCCGCACGGTCAGCCCCCTGAACAGTTTCCACACCGTTGCCGTCCGCACGGTCAGCCCCCTGAACTGTTTCCATGTCGCCGCCGTTGCCGTCCGCACGGTCAGCCCCCTGAACTGTTTCCATGTCGCCGCCGTTTTAAAATCATATGCACAAGTTTTGGAAACAAAGTTATTTGCAGCCATTTACCTTTTACCCTTTTTTAAATAACCATTTCAAACTATTTACAGAACAATCAGCTGTTCTGCATTAAATAAGATGCCACACAAATTATTATTTGTGCCACTGCAAAATAATAATTTGGGTCCACTATAAAGGAGAACATCACAGCCTGATACCTGCAGGTCTGACAATTCAATTCAGTTTTATTTATATAGCGCCAAATCACAACAAAAGTCGCCTCAAGGCGCTTCATAGATACAGAAAAAAACCCAACAATCATATGACCCCCTATGAGCAAGCACTTTGGCAACAGTGGGAAGGAAAAACTCCCTTTTAACAGGAAGAAACCTCCGACA
>NW_005187589.1:1046032-1064521 GCF_000239375.1 Pundamilia nyererei
TAACCAGAGCAGAGTGAAAACATAACCTAGGCAAAGATAATAGCCGAACTGAAAACTACAACAATCCCAGACAAAAAAAATCAAACAGACAACTGAGTCCAGAAAATGCTGGCTACAAAACCCAGGATCATGACACAGAGACTCTCAGTGACAGGCCTGCATTCAAATAACTTATTCATTACACTGGTTAAACTCATACTTTTATATTCTGATCAATATTAAATATGATTAACTATCAGCAAAATCACATGTAAATTATCCGTCAGTTTGGCTTTGACGAGGCGCCTCTTTCTCCCTCATCTTATCTTTCCTGTTTGGCTTCTCATGTCCTTGTTCTGAGGCAATGTGTCGTCCAACCTGGAAATATCGAGGTCTCTATTCATGCATGTTCTTCCACTTGTTTAATTGCAAGTAATTTAACACACACACATCCAAGACACTTTGCTTGTGTGCCAGGCAGAGTTAGGCAGTAATAGTAAACAGTAAAAGTATCGCGTTACTGTAATTCAATTTCCTTTTTCCAGTAACGAGTAAAGGATTACTATTGGAAAGAAAGTAATTAGATTACTGTTACTTTCCGGTGAGCAGGCTGCATTGCTAAAAGGTGATTTTGTTTGTGAGAGTGTCTCATCATGATAATATGAGCGTGGCACGTCCGTGGTAGCAACAAACACGTGTGTAGATCAGCAACAGATAACACGGAGCGCAGTGTCCGATTTCCACTGAGTCATTGCGACGCATCGCAGACAAAATACCGACTAAAAGCGGTGCTACGACTGCGGTCGTAATGTTGTGTCATATGCAAATCTCAGTGTGCAGGCGCCTCCCTGACTGGTGGATCCAGAGGATGGACCATACGGACTGGCTAACCAGCTGGAGACAGCTTATATGATGACAGCGCCATGGACGGCCAGCCATTCATCTTTTGTTTGATTATAGTTTTCTCCTGTTTTTCATACTTAGGGAGGCAAGTTGCTGTCATTTGGTTTGATTCTTTTGATTAGGTAAGTTTGGTAAATCCTCGAGACAGGCTCCTTTTGTTTGTTGCTTTGGCGTTAGGTCCACCCCAAAACTTTAACCAGCTCCTTTTGTGTCAAATAATCTTACGAATCAACCCATTGTAAATAAATCATTATCAAACGTTTCCAATTGTGTGATGTGGCTGCTCGGGGTCTGACGAGGATGGATCACCCTTATTTTGTGGTCTGGCCAACCCTAGATGGGCCATAACAAGCTGCCAGAGAAAGTCATTTGCAGGATACCTTGAGAGAGAATACGACATAATGAACACTCAAAGAGGTGGACTTTGTTTCCACCACTGCTGACATCTGGACGGTGAATAATAAAAGTTTTATGGGTGTAACAGTTCACTGGATTAATTCCAATTTACAGCGCAACAAAGCCGCCCTAGCATGCAAGAGACTTGGAGGCAGCCACACCTGTGACGTAAGTGGAGCAAGGATTGAAGAAATCCATTCATCATATGGGCTGCACAGCAGAGTCGTTGCCACTGTATCGAATAATGCATCCAACTTTGCCAAAGCATTCAGAGTATGTCAGCCCTGTAATTTGGAGTCTGAATGTGGAACTGACTTACTGATGTCAAAGAAGCTCTTTCAGCCACATCTGTTGATGGACAGGTTAGCCTCCCTCCACACTACAGATGTGCATCGCACACAATTAACTGATTTCAACAAGCGATGTTGACACCAAGGCTGTATGTAGGAGTAGCATTGCAAAATGCTCTGTTCTTCGGACTAAAGCAAATCGATGGACATTAGCCTCTGAACAGGTGGAGGGAGCTAAGTGTACCCACATCCACAAGGTGGAATTCCCTGTACGAGGCCATTTCCAGAACCAACACATTTACCTTGAATGATCTTAATCCCCTGTGTGTAAAACTGGGAATCAAGTGCCTTAATGAAAGGAAGTACCAATTCTTGAAAGAGTACTGCACTGTGACGAAGCCCCTGACAGCAGCTCTCGACATCTTACAAGAGGATACTGTAAGTGCACATATGGGGCTTTACCACCAACACTCACAAACCTGATGTGACCTTGACCAACACTGGTGTCAGGTGACTCTTGGTTCAAATAAAGAGGAAATGTTTACAGATGTTTTTGGAGATGAAAACACTGTGGTCCATAGAGATTTTGTGCATTTTTGTGTGTGAACAGTACTATCGAAATGTAGTTGTGCAGAGCGGAGACATACTTATTTCAGGGATTCAGTTACGACCAGCTCTCCTGATGTGCTCGCCTCAAAGCTTGATGCTCTTTTTATGAGCCAAGAGAAACTTTTACTGCATCATTTGCTTCCCCTTAAACTACTCACAGCTGGGTACATGTATATTACATTGTGTTCGATCTCTGTGAGACAGAGGGCTACTGGGCTCATGGCGCTCTACTGGAATGGAAGAAGTGGAGCATCTTCTTTTGGCTACATTCTACGAGCTTTACAAAAAAACCTTTAATGCATATAATTCACTCCTAAAATGAGGAGAGAGAAACCCAAAAAGAGACTCTGAGGGTTGTTGAAATGAGATGCTGATGTTCTGGGTAGTTTGTTTGTCACTGTTCTCCTTCACAGACACGCCCATGTAAACCATTCATGGCTCTCTCTTCCCTTCATGCATCATTATTGACCCGTGAGCCTCCTACAGGAAATAATCTTTTAAAAAAAACAATATTAATACAGCAAAATGTGATTCTGAAGCAGAATCATTTTTCCATGCCACTTTAACAGTAACTGTGCCATACAAGTGGAAACGAGTGGAAGGTGGAATAGGTGCGATTAAAAATGAAGTCAGGAATCAGTCTCTATCATAAATAATGAGCAGAGCAGTGCAGAACCAAATTAAAAGCACACAGTATTATTAATGTATCACAGAGCAAATTTACTCACAGAAACACAATTAGGTTCCTGGACAGTGTGGCAAAAACAAGACTAGAAGACCGTGATCACTCTGACATGCTACAGCGCTACATGCTACTGATGAGATTGCAACTCATCAGTAGCATCAAAAAAGGAAGCTTTGAAGATAACAAAGCCTGGATTTAGTTGGAAGACAAACATTAGCTTATTCTGCCGTTTGACTGAGCTGCATGTATGATAACGTTCCATCACACAGGGCTTGTCTCGTCCTCTTGTCTCGACTGTGAGCATCAGCATCTTGTTCCCCTCCAGTGTCCACTTCCCCTAACGACGTTGTGCGTTGTCCCCAACATGGGCGATCAGGATAAACATGGGCAATCGTGAGGATGGTTATGAAGTTAATCCCCTGTGCATTCACATGAAAGAAGTGGTCTTTGCAGCATCCAGTAAATCTGAAAGGGTTTCACTTTTTAGATTTCTTCCCCAGAATATGATCCCTATGAGTGCCACCGTCATGGTGCAGGGTCGATGACTCAGTGTTTCTAGTTTTCTCATGTTCTCATTTTAGTTTTGTTTAGCGTCCTTGTTCTTCCCGTTTTAATCCTTTGTATTTCTGGTTGTGAGTTCTTGTTTGTTTAGCCTGTTTCCATCTTTCCCTCCCTAAATAGGTCACCGTGTGTGTTTAGTTCTGTCTCCGTGGTCATTCCCCATTCTCCATGTCGCAGTTTGTTACTCTCTGTGCTCCACGTTCCCTCTTTCCCCCCAGTCAGTCATGTCTCAGACATGTGACAGTAACATGTTGCTCCATGTCTCAGCAACAAGTTGAACTCTTCGTGGTTCCCGTTTTACTTTGACAGTCTCCTGTCACGTGCTCAGTGCTTTTGCTTCCTCCCTGTCTCGTTTTGTCCCAGCTGTTTCCCTCCTGTTTTCCATCCCCTTATTACTCCCTTGTGTGTTTAAGCCCTGTCTTTTCCTCTGTCCATGGTCATGTTGTACAGCACATGTCACTGTGTGTCTCCCTGTGCCTTTGAGTTTGTGCCACAGCGTAATAAAATTGCCACAAACTGATGAAGTAAACATTTTAATTCCAGTAAATTATTTTATCACTAAAATCTCTGTGTTGCTGCCTGCTTTTTTTTTCTTTTTTCTTTTCCGCCTGTCCCGTTTGGCTCTTTTTCATCAGAATTATTGTCTAAAGGCAAAGAAAGATGGCCAACAGCTTTACTTTACCAAATGGACCATCCCAGCCTCGCTGTATTGGTCCATTTGATTCACCTTTTATTGTTTATTTTTGTTTATTATGTTTATTTTATTTTCATTTGCTGAACACAGGACAGACTTGACTGGGGAAAGAAAAGGGAGAAAGAAACAGGGGAAAAAACAGCGAGGAAGAGGGACGGGATAAAGGGCAAAAACCAACAAAACAAACAGACAAAAAATACATCGATCGATCACCTGGATCACCTGTTGAGAAAGAACAAAGAGAAAACAAGCGACAAAAAAAAAAGAGAACAATATAATAAACAACATCACAATGATATATGGGAATATGACAGTAAATACTAAATGTTAAACATTATTGTGCAGCACATAAGATCAACAGAACACAGTGTGCTTTGAGGTAGGAGCCAAAAAGGGTGTAGTTTGTGGGTGTGATCACCCGTGTGTACACCTGTGAGCATGGACGCGCTTGTTTTTAAAAGGTTCCTTCATGTAATAATCTGCTAGAGGGTGTGGGGGGGCCACAGCCCCGTCCTCCAGGGCATGAAGCAGGTATGGAGGAGATCAAAACTCCAGACATCCAGAGGCCCCCAGAACACAAGAGACCAAGGAAGACCAACAGAGGGGCAGCCGCGCCACTGTCCCAGAAAGAGCTGAGGAGAGTCCCAGATGAGGGCTCACTCAGCAGCCGCGGAGCAGAAGCCAGGGGGGGTTGCAGTGACGCGCCCGTGAGCTCCGCCGGCCGCCAGCTGTGACTGAGTGACCGAGCCCCAGGCCAAGAGGCCGGGGGCACCCCACCTCCGAAGTGGCCCGAGCGAGCCCCAGGCTCCAGGCCCCGATAAGCAGCCACCAGGAGTGAGCCGGTGTGTACCTGGACGCCCATCCCCAGACACAAAGAACCACCAACAATGTCTGAGGGCGTCTGCCACTGGCAGGGGGAGTGGTGGGGGGAGATAGGCCTCCATACCTTGGAGGGCCTGAGATGTCCCCAGAGAGGTGGCGCCTGATACCCAACCTGACATATAGACACAGACATACAGGCACAGATACAAACATCCATTCCCACCCTCATGCCGTCTGCTTTTAAGGTGAGGGCTCCATTATAAACCTCTGAAAGGTTAGGCCGGATCTGTTTAAGCATGAAAGCTAACTGTCCTGTCTAATTGATGGAAATCACTGCAGTTTGTTGCAGATCAAAGTGAAATCAGTTTAAATGAACACGTATTCTTGGTACATTTTCTGCGTACCATGACAATCTCTGTGGAGCAACCAACTGAATGAAGCACAAACTGTGCACTGCATCATCACAAGAACAAAAATGAAGCAATTTGGTGATTTAGAAAATGTTGTTTTTACATGATTCTGATCTGAGTGTCATTTTTACACAGCTGGAAAAGCAGGAACATACTAAGACTACCTGCTCAATCAGTCAAACTGATTTCACTTTGATTTGCCACAAACTGCAACAGTTTCTCAGGGTGTGGGACAGGAAGCTTTAACGTTTAAATGGATCCAGTTTAAAGTTTCATAGCTTAAAACAAACAGCAGCACTGAGAGCACTCTCAGTGATAAAATAATCAACTGGATTTAAAATGTTTGTTTTACCGCTTCATGCATTAAACCACCATGTAATGATTTCCTGTAGCATTAATCTCTCGTTTTCCACAATGTTGCATTTTACTGTTACATTTTTTATGGCCTTTAAAAATTTGTAATAAGCATTTTATCATCATGATAAAAATTAAATAAAAAGAACAGAAACCACAATGCATCCAATGAAGATATAAAAATGTGTACACACAATGTACAATACCAAAAACATTTAAAAGATCTTACAATGCCATCAGGTATTTCCATGACGAACTCTTAAAGAGGCGCTTTCATTATTAGCTGTAGTAACGACAGCATGACCCTGAACTAAAACACATGAATCCATAAGAAATATAGAGAAAATATCAAAGTTATGTTACACTGTAATACTTGGAATTATAGAAAAAGATGAATGTCCAGTTCTTCGTTAAGACCTGTTGAGGCCAAAATGTCCAGAGTGAAAATCCAAGAATGTTCAGGCTCTAAAAGTAGAGCATTGATGTCCCCTCGTCTTTTTGGAAGTGTGCATGCTCAGTGCCAATACAACAAAGACAAGACAAACTGGGATTCATATGGTTAAAAAGGTTGGCAGCTAAACCTGACTGATGATTTCTAATATGACACCTATGTTCTGAAATTGTGCTTTTCAGAGACCTGATGTTTTACCAACGAACACCAACCCACGAGGACATTTAATCACATATATCACTGTGCTGGGTTTACATGAAATCATCCCCAGATTCCACAGCATTCAGCCACAGAAGATGGCGGCCATGACTTCAGTCAAAGTGGAGCATTGAATGACACAAGTGATCTTAGTACTCGTGTTTGTGTTGTATCGAGTGCTTTTTAAAAATTCTAATTGTCAGTCAAAAGATTGTTTTAACACTATTTGTCACGTCTTTTTATAAAGCTTTGTCCTAAATCTGCTGTTTGCTCTTTAAAGTCACTATTAAAACTACATATGTGTTGGAAATGAGACATGGGAAGACTTTTTAAAGATGTAGGATGATATGAAAGCCCATGTGAAGGTTTTCTGTACAAGGAAAAGTAGTACCCAAGAAGTCCTTACTACCATAATTGCCTACTATTAATTGTGCATTAAAAACATTTTTGCACTCATAAATCTTCTTCCCAAAATCACCTGCTCCTGTCATCAGTTGTATTGTTTCACGAGTTGAATCTGAATAAAACATGAGCTATATTTGCATCACTGAGGAAACACTGAGTCCCATCTTATAACCAGGCAGAGTCCTTCTCACGGTCAGAGACCTTCAGTATCTTCATTTCCATAAAATCCCTTTTGGTTTGAGTACGGTTGCACATTTTGACAACAGAATACAAAATGACATCCAGCAGAGCCACTATTACTGGATGTTGGCATTCTTATGTGCGCTAGCCTTCTTGGCAGTTTAGCCACAGCCAGTTTGTTGATGATAGGCAGGCTTGAGAGACGCTTTGGCGTGGGGTGTTGAGGGTTAAAAACTAAAAGTTCTGCTTTCTCGCACAGAGTAGAGCTATTTGTTCTGTTCACATCTTTAAAAGTAGGCTTCCTCGAGGACTGTTAACAAAAGGATTTGGCAATGTACAGAAGTAGTGCAGTGTGCTTGGATGAAACCTTTTGGATTCTGATTACTTCTGGGACAAATGAATTAAAATATTTACACTACTGCTCCTTGAGTTGATGTCCAAGGCTCCCAAAGGTTACAGCCAGCACTTCTTCCACTAAGGTGGCAACTTCTTCTCTCTTCAAATCCCATTACAGAAATATGAGTTCTTTCCAAATCTTCCAGAAAAATGCATCCCTGCTTCTTCAAAGATATGACATTCAGTAACTAAGTCCTAAAATATAGGACGGCTTGCCGGCATAATCTGATGAGCCTGCCTATCCAGTACTTTCCATATTCAGTCACAGAGAGCGTCACTGCGTGGCACACACTAAGAAGAAAAATGTTTAAATGAGGTTATCTATACAATGTCTCTCTGCTGTCCAGTGATTTGACTTTGCCTGTGGAGAAGCTGCTTGTCTAAGTGCTGATAAAATCCGGATATAAAACCTGACACTGAAGATGAATGTGTCCCACAGCCAAGCCAGCCTATCAGTGGTGAGCACAGACGACAACACGGGCCTGGGAAACGTGTCAGCGAGCTATCTCTGCGCTTCTTCCAGGCCCTCTCCTGCCCTCTTCGCTCACAGGCAGAAATGAAGTCGAAAAGGTTTGTGGCAACGATAAAAGGCGAGGGTGACTGGCAGAGATGGGAAATAGTAGAAACTCACTTTGCTGTTTGCCTGTTTTCGCTTGTTTGTTTGTGCACTGCCTCGAGCGCTCATACAGACTTTATAACAGCACTCTGTAGCCAAAAGACCTAAAGATGGCTGTGTGACAAATGCTGGATCTGAAAAAGTATTAGTCCAGAGCAGAAAACCATGACCTTCAAACATGTATTAGAATACAAAGGCATGCTCCTCAGAAAGGCGCTGTTGGAGGACTGGTGCCAGTCAGTTCACACTGGCCATGGCAGGAAAGAACACCACAGCCATTTAATTATCTGGTGATTCTTACATTCTCATCAATGCACCTGTGAGTAGTTTCATTAGGATGAATGTGATCAGCTTTTCCATTGATTTGCATTCACCTTTTCTTCTTACGGGATAAAACCACGCAAATCACCCCACAACATCATAGAGCCACCAGATCCCCTCACTGATATCCATAAATCCAACTTCCACGGACTCTTTCTGCAATACCTAAAATCCAGAGTTCTCTAAAGTGGGTTTAAGTGCATCCTCTATGTCAGTCTTTTTGTAGAATGCTCTTCTTTAAAATTAAATGTGATGATTGAGACATTTAAACAAAGAGAGACAAATGCAGTACTAGTGCTACATTATGTAGGTAAGTGTGCGAGAGATGTGGCGTGACGGGTAAACTGAACACTGCTGGACCTACAGACCCACAAACCCCGCTGCCCAGTACAGTAGATGAAACACCACGGGCCTTTTTTATTATCACCTCTCAAAGCTGTTTAGCTTTGGCAGGTGGCAGCATCTCTCATCTCTACTTTTATAGAGCACAAATACTCTGTAGTTTCTTTCATCTTGGTCTCTTTGGTAAAATGTGGGTCGTTCATATGAAGCCGTAAACAGTAAGGAGCTTTGTCTTGTACTTAATCTCCTCCCTTCAGCAGCACCGCTCTAAATCCTGCAGTGATTGTGCACACTTGGTCCTCATGATTATCGTCAGCACTTCACACGTTAACTGATGCTATATGAAATGTTTTAAATGCCAAAATAAATTAGCAATGACGCACAGCTGCTGTGTTCATGAACTCTATGCTCTGAAAAGCTGTGCTGAGAAATGTATGCAAGTCTGAAAATAACCAATTAACTAATTAAATCTGAAATCAAAGTCAAGAAGAAAATTATTAGGGATTAGGAACGAATGCAAACGTATTATCTTCTGGGTTTGTCATAGGATTTATTTACTCATTTAAGGAAGGTGGAGAAAATGAAGTCAGGTATTATTTTTCAGGCATAATTCTTTTGGAAACAAAATGTAAAAAAACACCTTTGCCTTGCTGGAAACAAGAAATGAAGACACACAGAAAATGAAACAATCACATTTCAGGCCCAGAGACAGTGACGACTCTGTAAGCAACAAGCACAGAAGAAAAAAACAGCTGAGACGACCTTGTTGTTGAGGATGTGAGGCTATGAAAGGGGAGTCGATGGGAGTAGACTGAGGAGCTGCGGCACCAGCCTCCTGCAGCCTGCTCCAGGGTTCCCCCATTAAAGCCTGCTCTGCAAGCAGATGGAGTCAGTTCAGGAGTGAGGACGACTCACAGCCTCTTCACTGGATCACACTGAGCAGAGGAGGATTGTCTCTGACATTTCAAAAAGGCATCTTAGACGAAGTGTATGACAAGAACAACTTCAACTTCGCGATGTGTCCACATCCAGACGACCACAGAAGGTGATACTGTGTTAGAATGACAGACCTGCATCTGAAGCTTTTCCAGTGACTCCTCCGAGAAGCTACAGTTCATAATATGAGGATATATACTTCGGGATAACAGCACTGACGCTAATATTAACCATTCATTATTAAATTAAATTATCAGATTAAAAAGTCACCTAACGAATGTAAGACAATTACTTGTGTGTGTGTGTTTGTATTGTACACCAGTGAATAAGGGCCAATGTGCCTGCTACTCTGGGTATTTTACAGGTGACAGTGAAGAACCTGAACATGGCTCAACTCAAACTGCTGATGTTTTCTTTATTCGATTTTTGTACGGTTCAAATGAGCCTTTCGATAACAGGAGTACGATAATAAGACGAGTCACATGACGTAGTTTACATCACCACCACCCTAAGCTGAACGGTTCCCTTTGGAACAAAGATTAGAACCATCAGGTTCAACTTTTTAGTAAGTAAGATGTGTAATACAGATTTACATTTGCAGATTTACGGTGCCCATCCATTTACTAATAGTTTACTCATTTATGAAGTTATTGTTTAACAACCAATCAATTAACAATGGTTACTAGCTTCCTGAATTACGTGCTGGGGTATGAGCCATTTCAGTCATATGCTGGCAGGCCAAAGAGCTCCGGCTCAAACTCCTCCATACTCCTTAGTCGCAGCGTAGCCTCCTGGATAAGGCTGCGGTCCAGGTTGTCATCGGGAATCGCGACCACCTGCATTCCTGCTGCCAGTGCTGCCTTTACACCATTGGGAGCATCTTCAAACACCAAGCACTGGGCAAAGACAGGAGAAGAGAAAAACAGTGATATTATCCTATATACTCACCTGGATTTCACCTCCTCAGATAGCAGGAGCCGATACCACAAACATGAGAGAAAATTATATAATTATATAAAAGTATAATTAATTTTTTCTTTGTAGCTTGACTCTGCTTAATCCTGTCAGGTAGAATATCCATTTATTTTAAGAATAATGACCCTGATGAGCCATAATGCAGGCCAAAACTTCAAACATACTGCAGCTGCCAGTGCTCCCCCTCAGCCTCCCCGTAGATTCAGTTTTATTTAGATAAATCACAACAGCCACAAGGTGATTTTAAGTTACAGACTCTACAATAATTTATTGCTTTTATTTCATGTCACTAAGCATTACCCAGAAGTTCTTCATCTTTTCCTATTTTATGAAAATGTGATGATTATACAACAATATCAGGGTCCATGACAGACTCAATGGTGCTCAAGTGGTTGAGAATCTGCCTGCTGTGCTACTGTCTGTCAGAATGACCACCTTCAAACTGTGAGGAAAACGACACCGTCAGGTGGGAGCCCAGTTTAGAGGTAGTGGTAAACAAAGATCGTGGGTTTTCCCTGCACTGTGGGAAGCTGCATGATGACGTGTGATGCTCAGCAGCGGTTCTGCTGAGTTAATGCACTGTGGAATCCACTATGACCAAACTGCTCTGACAGCGTCATCAGTTTCACAGTAAAGCTGATGTTTGTGCATGTCCATGGTGCAACTGCAGAGCATATATGCAAGTGGTCCTGGCATGACTTCTAGGGTGGTATGTGAAAATACCAGCCGCACAGGAGTCAAGACAATCCTGTGTAAGTCAGTATATTTGTTTTAACAAATTGGACGCTATCAACACACAGCCCACAGGAGCAAATGCATCTATGATCACATCTCATAGAGCTAGAGGTTGAAATTTCTACTGTGGACACATTTTATTTTTAAGCAATAGAAAAAAGACAAAATACAAACAAATAAATAAACTAGATCTTCTGAATTTACCACAGGAAATATATAAGAAACTTCTTTTTCCATTTTCTTTTCAAACAGGCTGGAACTGAACATAGTAATAATAGCTGAAGTATTAATAATAACACACAAAACAAGATGTTACGTAAAAACATTAAAAAAAAAACACGCAGACTAACTGCCTTTAAAAAATGGTTTATGCACATGTTCAGCAAGGACACTGTGGCAGCTGCAGCCTTCACTGGGAGGTCGTTCTGCTTTCACTGTTCAATAATCACAGGAGAGAAGCAAACAGTGGTAAGAGTGCAGCACTGTCAGGGTTAGGAGGAATATTTAATCCCAACTATTCAAAGAGATTTAGCTGGAAACAGAATGACATCTGTGCAGATGTAGACACAACAAACTACCTACTGCAGGGGTGGGCAACTCCAGGCCTCGGGGGCCGGTGCCCCTGCAGGTTTTAGATGTGTCCTTGAACCAACACAGCTGATTTAAATGGCTAAATTAGCTCCTCAACATGTCCTGAAGTTCTCCAGAGGCCTGGTCGTGTGATTCACGTGTGTTGACCCAAGGTGAGATCTAAAACCTGCAGGACACCGGCCCTCGAGGCCTGGAGTTGCCCACCCCTGGCCTACTGCCATGCCAAAATATACGGTGATGTTGGAGGTGAACTATTTAAACTCAGCTGAAATTAAGCCCATGACACTTGACCAGTAAAGTGAACAGTAAACACAGACTTGCAGCAGAAAATCAGTACAATCAGCACAGTTAATTGATCTTGTTCAAGATTTATCTAAAACGTTGTCAGAATTAGAAAAAGAAGTGTTTTGTGTGAGGGTGCACTGATCTTCACCTTCAACTGTTAGTCCTTGACTCATCCAAATGAATATTTCTATAATCAAATTCCCTCAAGACTTTCTGTGTAACTCTTCGGAAAAAAGGGAATTCTGATAGCACGCGCACGGATCGGAGAAATTCATCCTTTAGTCAAAATAAATGTCAGCAACAACAGACAAAGTTTTCAGTTTGGCACAGAGATGCACTGTTTGCTCTTCTGCCTCCACACACATATGACATCCCATTCTTAATCCATAGGGTTTATTATGATGCTGGCCCACCCTTTGCAGCTATTACAGCTTAAAGTCTTCAAGTAAGGCTTTTCCACAATATTTAGGATGAATGAGTGTGTTTATGGGAATTGTTGAGTCACTTTGGAACAGGAAGGAGCCATCCCAAAACTGTTCCCACAAAGTTGGGAACAATAAATAGTTCAAAATGTCTTGGTATACTGAAGACTTCCAGGGGAATAACATCGCTCTTTTGGACCATCCTGCGTGTTCCCCTGATCTAAATCCAACTGAGAGCCTTTGGGGATGGATGGTGAGGGAAGTTTACAAAAATGGACAACAGTTCCAGACAGAAGATGCCCTTCGTGTAGCCGTCTTCACCACTTGGAGAAATGTTCCCACTCACCTCATGGAAAGGCTTGCATTGAGCATGCCACAACGGATTTTTGAAGTGATCAACAATAACGGTGGAGCTCCTCATTACTGAGTTCATGTTTGGAACTTTGATTTCTGTTTTGGGGAAGTGTATTGGTTTTTTTTTTGGAGGTGTGGTCCTAAACTCCTTTTGAGCTGAGGTGGTTCGGGCATCTGACAAGGATGCCCTCTGGGCGCCTCCTGGGTGAGGTGTTCCAGGCATGTCCCACCGGGAGGAGGCCCCGGGGCAGACCCAGGACACGCTGGAGAGATTATATCTCTCGGCTGGCCTGGGAACGCCTTGGTATTCCCCCGGATAAGCTGGAGGAGGTGGCCGGGGAGAAGGAGGTCTGGGCCTCTTTGCTTAGGCTGCTGCCCCCGCGACCCGGCCTCGGATAAAGCGGATGACGATGGATGGATGGATGGATGGATGGATGGATGGATGGTCTTAAACTTTTGATCAGCTGTAAAACTATAATGCACAAAATGTTTTCAGGAATGGCCAGACTATAAAAAATCCTCCAAAAGCACACTGACAACTCATCCAGGAGGTCACAAAATGACTCAGAACTCTAGAAATATCGGGCTGGCTGTAACTCAGGAGGTAGACCAGATTATCTAGTTATGGATCCCTGGCTGGTGCAGTGTGCATGCCAAATATCTTTGGCCAAGATACTAACCCTAAGTTGCTCTCCACTTCTTCTTTCCTGGGTCTTTTCGCGTGTGTTATGAACAAATCTTCTTTTTTTCGGTTTTATTTTGTTGTATTTATCCACGACACCTTAAAGGCCAGTCTGTGAAAATATTGTCGGGCATAAACCGGTCCGTGGCGCAAAAAAGGTTGGAGACTGCTGCGGTAGAGCTCAAAGTGGAAATACACTATTTTAAAGGGCTGTACACACCCTGTATGCATAAGCAGAGTATATTATCATGCATCAGTGACAGCTAGTCAGTGACAGCTAGATCCTTTTTTGGTGATTTTCTACAATTAACTGCCTCTCGCCCCGCTGTTTCCTGTTGTTCTCTTTTAGCAGCATAAAAATAGACGATGTCTATTATGCATCAGTATGAATGTGTGTGAATGTTAGATAGAAAGCACTTGTGTAGGAAAAGCATAAAAAAGTGCTCCTGGTTTAAGTGAATAGTAACATTCATTCCCTAAAGTCAAACATTTGGTCTCCTCCGTTCCCAGAGAATGGACCACTGTTTAATGAAGAGTGGGTGCCTCACAATGACATCACGCTGTCTCAACATTTTCAAGACATGTTGCTGTTGTGTTTTTGTTTTTCATCTCCAAATGCTCTGTTTAAACTGAGTTTTGTGGTTTTATGCGTTTTATCCTGAAATAGGGGTTATGATTTATTCACACAGTGCTTCTACATTTTGGCTTAGTCTTTGATGAGTAAACAAATATAGCGAAATGTGACATGAGTTGTTTTTCAGGTTGTATTACCTTCATTCTAACACCTGGTATGGGCTGGACAGTTCTTTATTATATCTTTACAACTGACAGAGGGTGTACTTTCTTTTTTCTCTTTATCACAAATTTCTCTTTCAATTCCATCTTTTTTCTTTTTTGTGGCTTATGGCTCCAAACAGCACTTCAGTGTGAATAAAGGAAGTTGCAGTATAATGAATCTTAAGCTCTACAGGAGTCACCAAACGCTAAGCTTTACTGAAGCCTTAAAAACTCTTGTTCATTTCAAGTCTAATGCTCAGGCAGAACAAAGGGGCATCCTCAAGCCTCTTTAAAACATAATTGACTTCTGTGATGTCACTAATCCTGAAACTGAAGGATCTTGAACAATGATGGTGGAAACACTCAGAGTCCAGAGCACTCTTGCTAATTCCCTTGATTGAGAGCAATTAAAAACGGTAATTATCCAATGAGCTCGTGCAATGACCTTTAAATCTGCTTCCTGATTGTGCTGAACTGGATGAAAACAGACACAGATGCACAGCAGACTAATAGCTTGGGTGGATTACAAAAGTCAAAAGTTAAAGAAATGAACTAAAAATTTCTAGAGCTACACAAAACAAATCTGTGGATCAACAGAAATAGCAAAAAGAAAAAAGAACCACTGAAAGGATTATATGCATGTTAGATACACTACTGGTCAAAGGTTTTGGACCACCCCAGTGTTTCCAGTTATTTATTGAAGTTCAAGTCGATCAAGTCCAAATGGTACAAAGGTGAGTGGTGAACTCCCAGAGGTTAAAAAAAGGAAAAACAATGTACATTATACATAATTACACACAAAGGCCATCTTCAGGGAATCCAAAATTCAAAGCTTCCAACTGGCTCCGCCCAGCCTCCTGACTTAAGATCCCCATGAGCAGAGTTATGAGCAGACACAGCGCCCACTGGTCCTGCTCTTCAAGAACCAGCAGAACCAACACAATCTGGATTCACTGTGTACTCGAGTACACACTGCTGAACGAGTCAAGACAAAGTACAGTGAGGCAGAGCTGTGTGTTTGCTGTGGGCAGATTCATACACAGACATTTGTTACAGGCTCACACACATTTGGCCCTCTAATGCAAACACATTGCCCCTTTAGAGGAGCATGGTGCAATAATGTGACAGCAGCAAATGCCTGCATGCTGTGATTTGGAGGCAACTTGACTGGCTACAGTCTATGCTGCTGGCTATGGACAACAGTTCAGTAAACAAGGCTCTCAACTACAAGATTAATGCGACTGAGGTGAACAGTGCGTACAACCTGAAATATAATTTCTTTCTACCCAGAGATTAATAATAAATAATAATAATGGATTGCATTTATACAGCGCTTTTCAGGACCCTCAAAGCGCTGTATAATTCCACTATTCATTCACTCTCACATTCACACACTGGTGGAGGCAGCTACAGGTTAGCCGTCATTTACCCTCAAGAGCGCTGCACAATTGCGATCGTTGCTCAAGAGTTGGGAGTTCGCCTTGTAATCGGAAGGTTGCCGGTTCGAGCCCCGGCTAGGACAGTTTCTGTCGTTGTATCCTTGGGCAAGACACTTCACCTACCGCCTACTGGTGGTGGTCAGAGGGCCCGGTGGCGCCAGTGTCCGGCAGCCTCGCCTCTGTCAGTGCGCCCCAGGGTGGCTGTGGCTACAATGTAGCTGCCATCACCGGTGTGTGAATGGTTGTGTAAAGCGCTTTACGGACTAGAAAAGCGCTGTACAAATACAGGCCATTTACCATTTTTACTCTGCACAATTATTTCCCCGAAATCAGAGAAAAGTCAAGATTCTAATGCAACAAAAACAATAGCATCTTTGCAGTTTTAATAAAAAAAAAAATCAAGCAATTTAAATAACATAGGACAGCACTGCTGCCATTTGGGTGACTCTAACCCTCATCAACACTGCTACTGTGTAATCAGCATCTAGCTAGCACTCCAGAAAAGGAAAGAGGACTAACATTTCTACATGACATAATGTTTCTACAACATGTCCTACAACCTGTCATGTTTCGGTAGGTTTGAGAATTGCTGACAAACTAAAACTGGTAGGAGTTTTGTATTAAAGCTTTATAATAAAGAGGTCAGAGTAGGGAAACACGGCAGACACATAAACATAATAACATGGTCATTTCTATGTTATTACTATGCAATTAGCAAAGTAAAAACCACTTAATACCCATTAATATCAAGGTAGCAACAGCGGTTACAGCTGAGTAATACTGCCCTGAAATTTATGTAATAGAATAATGAGAACCCACAAACTGGGGGTAATAATATGGAAATACAACTCCATAATAAATTGTTAATAATAGGGTAACAAGGGAGGAACAAGAAGATAATACAGTGTTATTACCACTGAAATACCTGAGCTGCACAATGCAAAACTGCCTGTTTCTATTTAATAACACATTAATAACCAAATAATAACCTTTTAAAACAAACCTAAAGAATAGTAATGACACCTGTGCATAGTTTCTGTGTAATAAGGAGCAATTTAATACCACGGTCGTGATAGCTGATTAAAACAAGCATCAGGAAGTCCTGATGACCTGTGGTTAGTTTTGGGTTAGCAGAGTGTAGCAGAGTTAATTTACATTTATACAGACGACACAGATTAATTCACTGAATTTGTTATACCAACTGTATAACTGCTCTAGTATGAAGACAATATACAGTAAACTGGAAATGAAACATCTGCTTTCATCGTGTTGAATTCAATTCAATTCAGAGCCACTACAACTGATCTGAGGATTTTCCCCACTTGCTGAATCTCACTTTCACCCCTGACTGCTCTCATTTCTGTTTAGGTGTAGAGGATAAGTCACCCTCTACCATGTTGGCAACATAACTCTCTTTTACTGCTTGTGTCCTAAATAATATTCAAACTGAATGCATTCATTAGAATTAGAGTACTTTGTATTAGAGTACTTTTTCACTTTTACTAGAGTAAAGAAGTTGAATCAGTACTTCAACTTGTTCTGGAGCAACACAAGTATAAAAATATAACATATAAGACGTTCTTCAAGAAAACACGATTAAAGGCCAAAGGTAAAATTATTATATACATTATATAAAATATATTACACTGCAGCAGCAGTTTTAGCCGTTAACACAGACGTTCATTTTTAACATTATGAGTTTAAGGTGTGTAAGCCTGCCATGGGGTCTCACGAGTGGAATAATGTGCGAACAGCTCTCGCCTGTGATAAAATGGAGATGTAATGATGTAATGGAAGAAATATGGAACAATATATTTTGCAATACCTTAAAACAAAAGACCATAATGTGAAATCATAGATATTTTTAGTTTGTCATTTAATACAGATCATCACCTATATTGCACAGCAGGTTACTGAGCTGTGAGGAAGATCCTCAATTACCTGCTGTGCAACGGAGCACCGGTCTCATCTTAATGACCTTACAGTACCGCATCACCCCAACAGAGCACTTGAGTGTTTCCTCTTTTATACACCTCTCCGTGTTCAGTTATTACTTATTATTAATCCCTCGCGCTCTTCCACAGCGTGTCGTTGTCCTGTCTTTGTATCCTCATCCCCAACCTGTTGCAGCAGATGGCCCCGCCCCTCCTGAGCCTGGCACTGCAGAAGGTTTCTTCCTGTTAAAAGGGAGTTTTTCTTTCCTACTGTCGCCACATGTTTGCTCATAGGGGTCATATGACTGTTGTGATTTTCTCTGTATTATTGTATTGTTGTTGTATTTCGGTGCTATATAAACACAACTGAATTGAACTGAAATTGCATGTTTAGATTCAAAGCAAAGAGATAGTAGAAATAGTGGGAAGGCAATACACTGTACTGCAAACCTAATACGCTTTATGAATATAGAATCAAGCTTTATATCACTTTCATGTGTTCATGTTTCAAACAATAATGCCAGTATATAATATATTATGTAACTTGTATGTCTGAAATTTAAACATCAACAGGTGCTATGTGCAAAAAATGCCAAAACAATATAGAAACCATGAGCCATAAAGAAGGCTTTCAATAGGTGCTGACCTGACCTATTGATCTTTCTGAGTTAACTTCAATAATTACTTCCTCCAAACCATCAACGTGTCTTTTAGACCCCATTCCTACAAAACTGCTCAAAGAAGTCC
>NW_005187589.1:1066341-1075056 GCF_000239375.1 Pundamilia nyererei
AATTGAATTGAACTGTGTGAGAAACCTACTTTTCTCCTGCTTGTCTGGAAAATCAATTTTTGGAAAGTGTTATTTTAAGTTAAATAGGACTAATTAAAAAGTGCCGCCTGTAAACCAGCACATATGATGACGCACACATACACAAACATTTGACAGGATATCAACCAAAACTCCAGATAAAACACATTTATTTCCACGGCATTAGTGAAATAAGTATTCGATCGCTGAGCGAAATATGACAGTAGTTGGTAGTAGGGCTGCAGGATTTTGCATAAAATGAGAATCACGATTTTTTTGCTTAGAAATGAGATCACGATTTTCTAACAATTAATCGTGCAGCCCTACTTGGTAGAGAAACGCTTGTTGGCAGTTAGCGAGAAGATGTTTCTTGTAGTTGGTCACCAGGTTTGCACATATCTCAGGAGGGATTTTGGTCGTCTCCTCTTTACAGAAACTCTTAAATCCTTTTGTTTTCTTGGCTGCTGCTTGGCATCTCGAAGCTTCAGCTCCTTCCACAGGTTTCCTATAGGACCGAGGTCTGGACACTGGCGCTCTCCATGACCTTAATGTGCTTCTTAAGTCACTCCTTGGTTGCCATAGCAGTATCTGCTATCTCCAGTGTTCTGGCTGAGGGAAATCAATTGCCATCTAAGATATTACACTACTGGCCCCGCCCACCTGTCCCTCACGGTGGTGAAGTCATCCTGTACTCGGGTGGAGTTGATGCCAAAGAGCTCGATTTAGGTTTCATGTGACCACAGCACTTTCTCCCATGTGTTCACTGGCAGGCTTCAGACTTCAGTCCTGTACATGTAGACCTGGTAAGTACTGTAAGATTTCAATGCATTATACCGCAGTGTGTTCCCAGTGGTTTTCTTGGTGACTGTGGTCCTGACTGCCTTTAGATCATTAAACAGCTCCCTCTGTGTAGTTTTGGGCTGATCCCCATCGTCCTCACTCCATGAGGCAAGATCGTGCATGGAGCTCCAGACCAAGGACGACTGATGGTCATTGTATATTTCTTCCATTCCCATTACTAACCGTTCTCACGAAACTTGTGCTGATGATTTTATATCCAATCAGCCGTGTGCAGCTTTTGGCACTGAAGTCCTTCCACAGCTCCTGTCTTTGTGATTTATGACTTCCACATAATCACATTATGTGATGTGGCTACTTCTGATGTTTTTTGTTGAAAACAGTTATTTCTATAATCCAACTTATGATGCCAGATATATCCTGGCTGCACTGCAGAGTACCACATCATATCGATCTACAGTAAAAGCAGTGTTTTTGTTCCTAAGCAGGGTCCTGACCTCTTTTGTCATCCATGGTTTCTGGTTGGCATACACCCAGATGTTTTTGTCAGTGTTATGGTGTCTGTGAAGTGCTAGGAAAGTACAGATGTAGCCTACTCCTCCAGCTTTGTAGCTTTGAAGAGAGACCATCAAACCAAATTTACAGCTACACACACCAACACCAAACCCTATTCCAATGAGGGCACATGTGATCTTCCTCTTAGTCAATAGGAATGAACACAAAGCCGATAGCACAAAGCAAAGATGAAAACCAGCACAAAAAGAAAGTGAATTGTGATTCTGTCCTGGAGCAGTCTCCACTTTACCATCACGCTCTCATCCTTTTGTGCAATAATAATAAAACTAATGTCCACGCTGCAGACTGCGTCACTATTTTCCTCCTCTGATTAACTGAAATCAGCTGATTGTAGCGAAAGTGCAAGAACCGATAAGCGGGATCGATAGGCAGGCAAACTAATGAATCCAAGGAATTGGACTACTGGGAAGCGGTTCTGTACAAGAACCAGTTCTCGATCCTCATCCCTTCCTGTATCCCTATTTGATTTTGGAGTAGACTTTATCCAGAAGTTTTTTCCTGTGTGTAGCACAGTTCATATGCTGGTGGAATTTCAGCAGCACTGCTTTGACTCAACATGATGAAAGTCCAGCGCTATTATGTGTGCTGCCTCTGGATATTTATGAATTTAGTGCTAATGACACTAGAAAGCTAAGGGCTGAGCCAGGTTTAGCATCAAGGGCTATATAGAGAACCAAGCCTATTCATTTATGTCCTCTTTAATGGATATTTGTTTTTGGTTTACATCTTTTGACTTGTTTGAGCTACCCTACTAAGTCCTGATGTACTAAATAGAGGACATCCCGGGCTCTCCACTGACACGTCATGTGTTTGAGTGTCCTCTTTTAGCTCCAAAGAGGCAGGAAAAAAAATTCAATGACAGGATTCTTTTTTCCTCAGTTCTCTGGAGGATATACACAGGCGTGATCAGAACAGCGGTGGAAGGAAATAGAATAGAATAGAATAGAATAGAATAGAATAGAATAGTCTTTTATTGTCATTGTACATGTACAACAAAAATGTAGGAGAGCAGGAATAAATGACAAACAGGAGAAATATATATGAGTCCATGTGTGAGTGGCCTGAATGATGAGGGTCAGATTGGTGAGTGGCTGGGCAGGGGTGGGATGTGGGGGGATAGGGTTTGTTAACCCTTTAAGACCTACCATAGAACCAAGTCCGCCAGAGCTTATATTATATTTTTACATGCTGTGGAGCCATTTTTGGGAGCATTTCAAGTTGTTATACATCAATATACCCATTATAGCCCAAATTTTAATAATATGTCTGCATTAAGTCCATAGTACTTACATAAATTGCAAAAAAGTGCAATAAACTACAAAAAAATTGAAAATCGTTTTTGTTTTTTTAACATATATTTCTAGTTAGAGACATTTAAGAGGCTTATCCCTCAAAACTGCAAATACAAAAAAGTTGCACAAAATAGTTTCCCACCACAGGAAATTTATTTTGAGTGTCTTCATAGTTTTATTTTTGAAATACACCAATTTTTATATACTGCAGGAAAAACAAAAATAAATATTATAGTGCAAATTTGCAAAAAAACAGCATGTGCATCAAAATAAGCTCTTTCCAGCAGTGCAATATGAGTCCTCAGCATCCCAGAAACGACACAGAAAGTCATAAAGTCAAAGATAACTTTTAAAAACACAAGTATAGGCTCATAAGGCCCTGAAGATAAAAAAAAAAACAAAAAAAAACTACATTTCCTCAAAATGACATCACTTCCGGTTTCAGGCAGGTCATGGCGGACATGCGATAGTTCGCGCTGATGGACGTAGGAAGTGTTACGAACAGCTGATCGGATCGGCAAAGCATGTTTCTGGAATATTATGTTTTTGTTGCTGCAAGTGCTTTTTATGCAGTCTTTGCAAAGCTGTATGTGGAAGGAAACTGTGCCATCATCTTAAGCTGATGGCATCCGGTTTCATATGCAAAAAAATTATTGCGCTACCTTAAGTAGTTGCAGAGCTGTCGGGATTTAAAAATAGTTACGCAAAACTGAGTGTGCTGCTCCGACCGGCTTTAAAGGGTTAACAGTCCAAATGGCCGAGGGGAGGAAAATGTTTTTGTCTGGACGTGTGAGACACAACTGGTCTGAGGCGCCTCCGGAGGGCAGGTGATGGGCAGAATGCAAGGGGTCAATCAATCAATCAATCAATCAATCAATCAAGGCTTTATTCGCCACGTGCAGGTTGCCCTGCAGTGAAATAGGACCCCCTCCCCCCACGCGACCTTACACCCACGACACAGACACCACATGGGGATACAGGTCAGAGATTGGTAGCGTTACAGAAAAACACTGAAATATACACTACAATGGGAAAGTACAAGAGGAAAAAAAGAGACCTCTACTCATGCTGGGCTCCTGGGAGGACAGCATGAGAACAGGAAACAAAAAAACTCCTCTGCACAAAAAAGCAGATAAATGTCCACAGCACAACATTATAGAGCACGTGACAAGCCACAGGGTCGGGTGGGGGGTGAGTGTGTACATATCAGTGTATATGTATGTGTGTGCGTGTCCATAGTTCAGCTGAGACAGTGTCCTTCGCCCTGCCAGGCTAAGTAAACAGTCTTCCAGCCAACCCAGGTGGCCTTGCATGGAATGGGAAGAACAGACTAAACACAGTCGTTATCAGGCCACCTGTGATGGTCCTGGTTTTCCTGAGACAGAAGTTCTGGCTAACTCTCGAGCTAACAGGCGAACGGGCATCGCTGGGTGAAGACATGAGTCTGACACGACCAGAGACGGTCAGCAGTCCCCAATGAGTCGCCTGTCTTCCAGCTGTAGCTTGCAGCCAACCAGCTGGAAATCAATTTATTATGTTTATTATAGTTATTATATTAAGCATATGTGATGTATTTCCATGATAACATGCTACGTTAGTATTTTCAGGTAATTCACTTTTAAACAACATACTGTAAAGATAAAATGTTAGGATTACCTTCTAGTTTTCAAAGCTTCTGGCATCTAGACACTCAGTATTACCAGTGTAATGACGTATGTGTTATCCTTTTCATGTTACTGTTATACATTTTCAGAAACATAATGAGGAATACAACATGCCTCATGGAAAGACTTTTTTAACCCTAATCTAATTCTGTGGTAATTGTCCCTGTTTATAAGGATGATGAGAGGTGTGTTTTTCTCAAGAGTCGTGTGATAGTAAGACATATACAACATGACAGTGGTGTTAAAAACACGTGAAACAAGCTGACACACTTACATATAGATTACAAATAGATATATGAACGCGTTCCAGCAACATACAGGACCTATACGAGTGTGTGTGTTTGTATGCTGCCTGCAGTGGCGAGTGAATAAGTGACAGTGATAGATTGCCCATTGAATCTTTCAAATGATGATGAAGCCTAGAGCAATATGAGCCAAGGATGTTTACCATTTCATCATTTCTGTTAAGGAGAGCAGAAATAAAGCCAGTGCTGATGATGGACAGATACGCACAATGGCACACAAGACCAAGTGCAAATGCATGTTTTAGCATTGTGTCTCAAATGTCACGCTGATTGGTCCAAAGGTTGATCCGAGGATCCTACCTCCCTGAGGCCAAGTTCGAATGATTGTTTGGGTAAAAAACAACGTCGACGGCAGAAACAGCCTCCAAGGAAAATAACCATAATGTACATTTATGCAGTCTGACCACATTATTAAAATACAGGAAGCTGCTTGATAATCCTAATACAGTGCAGTGGGTATGGACATAACCCAAAAGACACACAGCAAGAGATCACAAGTAAACAAAGCGGCTTGAGGCGACTGTTGTTGATGCTGTACAAATAAATTAAACAACTTGAAATAGCAGAATGTTTTCCCCTCACAAACAAAACCTAAGGGTTCATTCATAGATCACTTCCAAACAACAGGAATATCCATACCTCATGATGGAAAAACTCCTCTTAACCTGACATGTATAACATGAGGTTATACACACACAATACGGTAACATTATGTTGAAGCACAGTACGTATCACTCCGAGAGGCTCCGCCTACGACAGCCGTAACGCTCTGACAATCCATCAAGCGGTGCGGCTTCGTAGTTTAGCAAAGTCGTACTGAAACATTTGACACAACCAGAGTTCATACATAAGGCGCACGGGATTATAAGGGGCTCTGTCGACTTTCAGAAAAATCAAAGGATTGATTTTAAGTGTGCCGTATTTTTCAAACTCGGTAATAACGACGGCCCGCTAGCATGCGCTACGAAAAATAGTGCTTTGTTGTGTATCTGACGGACGAAAGCTAAACCAGTTCCACACCAGTGAAGCTGCAGCATTTTTACAAACCAGTTCAGGTTCATCGTTTCATTCAACGATCCGCTTTCATCCTTCTCATTCTGCGTCGCAGCCATGCTTTTTCTGCCATGTGCGTATGAAAACAAAGGCACTGCGCGCGTGTTTTACCCAAATTCTATTTTACCCATAACATTGCCCAACATTATACCAGCATTACTGTGAACGGTATGATATGGCCCAGCCCTAATGTTCATACTTCATACTTCATTTACATTTTGCATTTTTCAACTAAGGTAATGCATGCAGCGACGTAAACCAGCTACCTAAACTGTTGAGCCATGTGTTCTATTAACTTTAACTAGTAATTACTTTATGAATTTCTTCACAAATAAAATGTTACCAATTTGAAAAAAACATATTGACAGCTTTCCAATTGGAATATGATTAAGAACAGCAGTTTTAATTGCTCTCCTCTCTTTATAGCCCAGAAACAGCATTAGTGAAGGTCACCCATGACGTTCTCATGGCCTTTAACAGTGAAGTCATCCCTATGCTTGCCCTCAGTGCAACAGCAGTCAATACTGTTGGCCATAATATTTTACTACAGAGATTCAAACATGCCATGGGAATAACAGGAATCGTGCTGCAGTGCTTTGAAGTGTATATGTTTAATAGACTCCAGTTTGTATATCTAAATGGGAATGCCTCTCACGCAAAAGTTAGTTATGGAGTTGCACTGGGTTCTGTGTTACGAGCAGTACTTGTGCTTGCTTTAGGCAATATGATTAGAAAACAAATTTCATTGCTATGTAGCTTCATTTATCCACGAGGCCAGATGTTACAAATCAATTTAAACTGTAAATTAAGAAGATAAAGCATCAGAGAAAAAATCCACTTGACCCATAGCAACAAGGGGAGAACAAAAACTAGGAAGAATTTCTATTAAAATGCAGATCGTTACGATCATGGATTTGCATTCCTCTGTGAAGAGATCATGGCTGACAAGGTAAAATACAACTTAAAAACAAGGTCAGACAATATTTCAAATAAAAGTATGAAATTATTATTTCACTGTTTTTCTGTTTGCCATTCAAAACTATTTCTTTTGATGTTTCACGCAGTAGTCATCATATATTTGTGCTGTAACAGTTTGCAGCTGTGTGTCTGAATGCTCTTCACTAACAAGTGGTATGAAAGCCTTTGAATCCAAGTGTGCGTTCCTGCACGTGTCAGCGGTTAATGCCTTTCCCTGACCACTGTAACTGCAGGGAGCTCAGTGACTACAGACGCTGGCTTCATAAGCTAAGGATGTCTCAGCTGTCAAACTTTCAAAGGTTGAGTTTTATATTCAAAATCAATGTTTTAGAGAAACCATTTCGTTAAACTCGTTAAATGAGCTGCTGATGTTTTCTGAACAGATGCCTGTTTTAAAGCATTTGAACCTTTTTTGTTTTTGTAGGCTGCTAGTTTATAGTTTATTGTAGAGAGAAGATGTCATGGCCTTTTTCACTTAACAGAAAAGTATGGATGTGTAGAAGCAGTACTACAGTTTTATTGCAATCCTTCTGAAAGAGTAGGATTATGGGCATGACTGGGCATTAAAGTACCAGTTTAACAGGTTCTCTGTGAAACTGGTGTGCAAAAAAAGACACATTAATTAAGACAATTTTAAACGCAGAGGACTTTCTACTGTGCTGAATTTAAAGAGATTGCAAATGGGAAAGAAACGTCTTTGGACAGTCCACAGATTAAATCAAGAAACCATCACTAAGCAAACATGGGTGCCTGAAAATGTCAAAGCCACCCTTCCTCCTTCATCTTTTCCTTCTGCTTTTTCCAGATCTAAGAAGGCTCCTAAATAATTGAATTCTGCAGTAACAAGTAGGAAAACACAAGTGTGGAGCAGGGCAGGCTGGTGTATCCAGGTGTAGTTAAGCAAGTCATGTATTATAATAGATAAGAGAAATGCAAAGGGCTGCGGCGTGGGCTCGGCCGTCACAGCACTTTACGCCATAAACTGACATAATATTTGTATTTTATTCCAAAAACTTACAATTTGATTATAGCAAGTAGAAAAAAACCATCTAAGCATGAGCACTGAAGTTTACTATGGACAGTGAAGGCATCACTATAGCATCACACCTTCTCTATCAAAACACACTCATCTGTTTTATAAGTGAACCTGATCATGGGGCCAAGTCAAATTCAAACAAGAGACAAATAAATTACGTGATGAATGAACAGCTGGAAATCCACACCTTTCACTCCTCACTGTGGATCACAGCGCTGATCCTTTATGTGGATCCCTGCAAAGCCCTGATGGTTTCTGAGGAGTGAAAGCCAATAAAAGTATGGAGGTGAGACTCCAATCATAGTTGCTGTGTTGTTGCAGCATCATTATCTACACATCCAAAGCTCCTCTGGCCAAAAGGGAATTCACCAAAGAACCGTACCTGACTCTCTTTTCTCAGACCAAGCCTTCCTAAAATCACACTGCACTGTTTGGTATCACAGTGGTATCACATTAGCCAGGAAAATGTATGTTGTTTGGAAATTATTACAATGTACTTTAATGCAGCTGTACTTGTTATGTTTTATTACTTTTTATCTTCAGTTTGGGATTTATAAAGGGATTCGAACACAACACACGACGTTGATGAAAAGGAAAAGCCTCTATTCAATGGCCCGTCCAGATCAGCGTTAGTTAGAAGTAACAATTCACCCCAGTTCCAAACAATCTGGTCTCCAATGGGAAATGTAAATGAAACCATAATGCAATAATTTACAAATCTCATAGTCCCATATTTCTTTTGCAATAGAAAAAAAACCTAGTATTTAATATTTAGACATTTTAATGTTTTATGATAAATATTAGCTCATTTTGAATTTGATGGCAACAATATGTCTCAAAAACTTTGAGGGGGGAAAGAAATGTTGTAAAAGGGAGTGGTACAAGAAAGAAACAGCTGGGTTATAATATCACAAATGTCAACTAACATAATCATCCTGCTGCAACCAGGTTTCTGTAAGGCAGAGTAAATCGATTTGTTGATCAATTATTAAGTC
>NW_005187589.1:1075407-1076396 GCF_000239375.1 Pundamilia nyererei
AGAAGGTTTGCCAATTATCTATGAAGCCCACATCGTTTCTGGGACACCACTCAGACAGCCAGCAATTTAAGGAGAACATGCGGCTAAACATGTCACTCCTGGTCTGATTGGGGAGGGGACCAGAGAAAACTACAGAGTCCGACATTGTTTTGGCAAAGTTGCACACCGATTCAATATTGGTTTTAGTGACCTCCGATTGGCGTAACCGGGTGTCATTACTGCCGACGTGAATTATGATCTTACTGAATTTATGTTTACCCTTAGCCAGCAGTTTTAAATTTCCTTCAATGTCGCCTGCTCTGGCCCCTGGAAGACAACTGACTATGGTTGCCGGTGTCTCTAGCTTCACATGTCTGAGAACAGAATCACCAATTACCAGAGTTTGACCCCCGGCGGGTGTGTCGCCGAGTGTAGTCTTCATTTAGCCCAGAATGGCTAAATGAAGCAATCCCATCAGCCAATAGCCTGTCTCAGCACAACACGAAAGCTCGTGTCAGCCTGACTTCAAGAACCTCAAGGGCGAACCCATCCAAGCTTTTTAGTAGATACACCCAGGGTATCAATTTGAGCTTCCTATGTCACGTCGTTCTTCAGTTACCACATTCACAAACTTAGGTGTCCACGCCACCCGCCCGTTAGCCCAACCTTGTCACCACAGTACTCCATCAGCTTGACCAACCAGGGAAATACCGTGCTGGGAAAAAGCATCTGACTGATTTTATTTTTGCTTTCAGCACATTTTTCACACATTTTTCAAGAGTATCAATCAAAATTGTAATATTCTGTTTTGTTTTGAATTTTAAAGACAATCTGAGTACCGTAATTGTCGGGGTATAAGTCGCTACTTTTTGCACAAGCTTTGAACCCTGCGGCTTTTAGTCAGGTGCAGCTTTTCTATGGATTGTCCATGATTTTTGTCATATCGTAAGACGATTTGTTTTGTTTGTTCCGCTGTTGTACGGCACTACGTTGCCTGGCGGAAGGATCGG
>NW_005187589.1:1078715-1083564 GCF_000239375.1 Pundamilia nyererei
CATATGATAAGTCAACATTGAAACACCTGCGGCTTTTAGTCAGGTGCGGCTAATGTATGTACAAAACAGGATTTCCCCTGATTCTAGCTTGTGCGGCTAATATTCAGGTGCGCTTTGTAGTCCGGGAAATACGGTAAATACAAAATGCTGTTTAATTGATTAAGAGGAAAATCTATTGAAACCTGCGTAGCCCAATGTGCAAAAGCATTCTCCCTGTTTATTTTATTTATTTATTTTTAACGTTCTGTGATGTTTACCTGTTGCTAAACAGACAGGAACTCATATAAGCAGCATTCTACTCAATCTAAGAACTCTACCCACGTTCATTCACCCAATCACACATTCATACAGTGCTTTTATCTAACATTCTTACATATACTCACACTCTGTTGATCATATCATGAATAAATAAATCAGAATATTGTTTTTACATGTCATATTTCACACTGGGAGATGAATTAAAGTAAAGGATGAAAGACGGCTGCAGTGAGAAACACACAGACTGAATTACAAGTGAGTTCTCGGAGCATCAGTTGTGTTACCTGTCACCCACTGACAGGTAACACAACTGTGGAACACATGGGATGTTGTACTGAGCAAGAATGTGCCATTTGGCTAATATAGTATGTGCTGCCTTCATTCCTCTGCAATCACACTTCATCCTGTCTGCCTAATATTTTAAATCAGAGGTGTGCAGCTCCAGTCCTGCAGCTTTTAGACGCATCCCTACTCCAACACAGCTGAATCCGATGGTTGGATTCCCTCCTCAGCAGCCATCATGTTTGGCCTGATAACAAACCATTCATTAGATTCAGGTGTGTCGGAACAAGGATGCATCTACACTGTACACGGTTTTTGCTTTTCTATGTTTTCAGAAATAATCTTTGTAGTAAAAATGAAAAGTGAACACAAAAGCTGATAAAGTGGCCTCAGAATGTCAGAAAGTCAGTAGTTTATTTAGTCGCTTATTCTTCACTGATTGTTCTTTTAAAGATTTTTACACCAGGGACGAGACAATACTGCTAAGGACTGACACTAACAGACAAAACATGCATGTATGATGTACAGATGGCTGACAAAGGAACGACCAACATGTTGGAGCCCTACAGTGATGGCTCTGTTACGCTGCGTGGTTCTTTTCGCTGGTGTAGTTTGCAGCAACCTGTCTCCTTAAAGAAAGGATATCGTCAAATCAACAGAAGTTTTATTTCTGAGCGATAACCTGTAAATAAACATTTCTACCTGGGAACCTGAACACTGATCCAAAGATCTAATGTTACCTCAGGGAAATCTGTCCATCTTCAGTTTAACTGAAGGGTGAAAAAAAGCATCATAATCAAGCTTGGATAAGTAGTGGGTCCAAGTCCATGACACTTCAGTTCAATGTAATTACATTTTTTTATAGACCACCAAATCTTTCGCTTCAAGTGCAGAGAAGACAGCCCTTATTTATTCTTCAAACAGGTTTTCTTGGAGCTGTGTTCAGGCTTCACTATTGCTCTACAGCAGGATGAAAACACGATCGGAGCATTTCTCCAGGAAAAGTGTTCAACTACAGGGTAACAAAGACCTTCTTTATCCTTGTGAGACGGTGCAGATCAGTTGTTGTTCTCTTCACCCTGATGGCGTTTCGCTTCAATCTCACCGATACAAAAATCCACCTGACCAGCGCAACCAGAATCTACAACCCCAAAACAGGAGGCTGGATGACACGCACACTGTTGAATCAACAGTAAAATCTACAATGCTTTGGGACTGCACGTGCTGACTGCAGAAACAATGAGCACTTAGCAATTTAAAAATGACCTCGCTACTGAAGCACATTTTCACGCCACCCTTCTACAGAGAACGATGTACTGGTATAATGGGTGAACGCTCAGCTTTGCCAAAGTAGTAACGAACCAACTGTCCAGATAAAAAAGTTTATGTCTTAACTGAACCTGGTCTGAATATCTGGATGACAAAGCCTCCCCTGAACGATTAATAATTTTCTATCTGTGTGAGTTCAACTAGCTCACGTTCACGTTTCATCAGCTTGCGGCTGCCGAGCACACCTTTGGTAACATCTCCTGTTTCATCAGCCGTGTTACTTCACAGCTGTGAAAAATGTTTCTGTTTCCATCGAAAACAGAGCGCAGCTTTTTCTTTTACTTTGGTGACCTCAGACACGACAGCACATTACTCAGCTGTGAGCTACAGTGTTCACCGTGAGGGGGCGTGAGCCTTTCTCTGCCTCCGGTGTTGGGAATATCCCATTAAACTCCACTGTAGGACATGTTTTAAAAATCATTCTGAACAGGACTACAGCTTTTTTACTCCCATATTGAAACAGTGAGAACAGTTACCCACCACGTTACTGACTAAACATTATATGCCTATAAGTCTATATCAGAATCAGAATCAGAATGGGGTTTATTGCCAGATGTTGAGGTTTACAACATTAGGAAATTGCTGCGGTGCTTCAGTGCAAACAATAAGAATTAAAGTGCTATGTAGAAAGAAAGATATGTGCATGGGATATACATGAGATATATACATGAGAATAAGAATTATGAGTGCTACGTAGAAAGATATATACATGAGTGCAGGTGGTGATCAGTGCCAAACATGAAATGATGCAGTGACACAGCGTAGGGTCATGTGTTAGTGGCGGGAACAGTCATGTGGTTATTGTTCATGTGTCCAACAGCAGAGGGGAAGAAACTGTTCTTATGGCGAGAGGTTCTGGTGCGAATGGACCGGAGCCTCCTGCCTGAGGGCAGCAGGTCAAACAGACTGTGTCCAGGGTGATATGAGGAACTAGACCGTTGTCCTTTATCTAGCATGTGTCTCAGAGAATTGGAAACACAACAGCTGATAAACCAAATGTCTATATTACCAAGTCCGTATCTGTCCACGTGTTTGATAGAGATCTTGCTTTTTGTCCGATTTTCCCATTTTACAGCACCCTAAAAGGAACGTGCTTTTTCCATCAGAGCTGAGAGGAGGGCAGAAAGAGCTGATAATTGGATGTGTGCTATTACCATACCGCTGCTTCTTGTGTTTACCTCCTACTCTCTCCCTCTGTCTCATGTCTCTGCCGCTAACCCCTCCTCCTCTCCTCTGTCACGGAGTGGGAGCCAGGGAGTGACGCATCATCATTCGTTATTCCACTGAACACTCTGTCGATTCCCCTCTGAGCCGCAGTTTCATATCTCATCAAGAAAAATGCCAGCTCTAACAGTGGCTGGCTCCAGATTAAAAAAATCAGGTGCACCATGCCACAGGCAGGCCTATTTGCAGCAAAACGCTTTAAAGGGAGAAGAGTTAGCGATGCATCTATTGGAAGCCACAAATTTCCCTTTAAAATTAGACTGTAAATCCCATTATTCCTACCTTTCTGAAAGGTTTCTGTTTTGTCTACACTGTAGTTTTCATTTCCACAACCTAATTATAAATGAAGGGTGTGTTGTTAAAATGGCTGCGATGTTTTATTAAAGCTAAGAGTTATACCTTCATGGATGATGCGCCTGCAGAACGTGAACATCTGATGTGTGACGTGGAAAACTAGTTTACAACCTCCGTTTACACACAAGTGCCAATAAATGAGTGTCTTACTTCAGCACGTGAATAGCCAATTAGACTGGCAAACTACACATTTCCTAAATAAATATTGTATAATTTATGGAATAAGCACATTTCATTAATTTACTGCATCATTTCTTTTAAGCGTCTTCTGCAGCAACTTCTGGAAACTGTTTACTCCTTGCAGCGGGAATGTGTGAGGCTCCTATTGGAATAAAGCAAAGACAAAAGCAATGCAACTAGATATCACTGTTCAGTGAAAACTGGGTCATGAGGAGAAATGCTGATTAAATAAAAGCAGGAAACGATATGATTTGCAGAGTGAAACAACACAAACACTGTTAACACTTATGCCGGGCACAGCTGCGGGTTTGAAATTCTGTCTGACAACATAAGATAAAAACTTTTGATGAAGGCAATAAAGCTGCCACATTAATCCAAAGTAATTCTGTTTTATTTTTAATATAAATCATATCAGAGACGGTGACGTCAAGTAATAAACTGTAACACAAAAGTGATTGCATCAAAATACATTTCAAAACCAAATCAGGCAACAGCAGCCAATGTGCAGCCACGTCTGGATCTCACATGTAATCGGCTACATGTGTCCGAATGAGAGTCGTGTGCCTTTGAGATGATTCGGGGCTTTAATCCGCTCCATCCTGGAGGCGTCTACACGGTGACCATAGTGCTCTGGTACAATCGCTCAAAGGAGCGTGGCACGCTCATTTTACATGTTGCCTATTCCATCCCCATCAGCTATTTTTAGAACTGGTTGAATAACAATGTCACTGACTCACTGTTAGAAGTTTGTTATTTACTCTCCACTTTCCTCCTACCTGCTGCCAACGTTGCTGCAAACGTAACACAAACTAAATGCTCACAGCAAAGCTCTTGTTGACGTTCATTATCGATACACTATTCATCTCTTCTACACAAATCAACAACGCGAACACGATAAAAACACTGCATGTAATTTTGACCCCATTTACTCTCAAACTGACACAGACTGACACTCATTGCTGGCTTATTGCAACTGACTGCAAACAGTTGCAGACCTGGTTCATTCTTCAAAGCAGGGAGCAACAACATCACAAGCTGATTGCACACCACAGTTGCAAAATCTTCATATATATAAACTACAGGACATGTATGCACACAGTTCAGGTTTTCATAGTAGAATATGTAGCGGAAGTGAGTGGTTACAAGTAGAGATGGACCGATCCGATATTACGTATCAGTCCGATACTGACCTAAATTACTGGATCGGATATCGGAGAAAAAT
>NW_005187589.1:1084593-1089099 GCF_000239375.1 Pundamilia nyererei
GAAATATTTTTTTTGTATACAGGTATAACAGAATAGCTTTAGTGTAGTTGTTGTTTTAAACTTGAGTATGAACTTATACAAAATGCAGCAAGATATAAAAAAAACAGTTTTGTTGGTTAAAAAACACTATATCGGATTCATATCGGTATCGGCAGATATCCAAATTTATGATATCGGTATCGGACATAAAAAAGTGGTATCGTGCCATCTCTAGTTACAAGTGGCCACAGGTTACAGTAGCCAACCAACAAATGCATAAAGTGCACCCACATTTCACTTCATAGAATGAAAATGTTTGTTTTGTTGTTGCTTTCGTTTCATTTGCACTTTTCATGTTTCCAAGCCAACGGTGTCATTTATTGGTCATTTCTATAAAACCAGGAAAATCATTCAAATGGAGAATTATTTGCATTAGTGTTGAATGTGATGAGTAATGCGTGTGGGCATCTGTTAATAAGAAATATTTCACATAAAAGATTCTTTATTAAAATTAAAATGCAGTAACCTCTTCAGGCTTTATGTTCCAAGGATATGTTGCCAGTTCAACGTTTGTTCCTGGCTGTCCTGAACAAAAGTGAAGACAGTAAATGTGCTAGTTGAAGGCAGGGCTTAGAAAAGGGCAACATCCTTGGTCTGATTCCCAACAGTCAAAACAAAAATCTGAATAAAACCATTCACAAGCAAAGGACAACTCCGTCTAGACTCAGCTTTAAAGTGTAGCAGCAGAATTACCACTGAGTATCCTCGCGTACAGCATGGGAGCGATTTTAGAAGAAACAAGTGAAGAACAGCATCGTGCAGATGCTGACAAAGGGTAGTAATTTCAACATGATAAATGAAAACTTGTGACAGAAATCTAGATGCTATTACACAGCCTCCCCAACCAGGAAATTCAACCCAGCAAAATAGACAAGACTCCTGTTTCCACAGGGAAAAACTGGAGTAAACTAAAAGTTGGAAGAGCATTTCCTCAGTGCTGAAAGCTCCAGGGTTCAAAGGTGACATTCAGCTCGCATTACTTCCCCCGGTGTTCCATCCAGTCAGCAGTTACAGAGTCCAGTATTCTGGGTAAGTCTTTGTAATAGGGTTTTTGTTCCATATGGACTCCGTGTGTAAAGGCCTGGCATGTTCCTGCATCTCTGAAAGTGTTGGAGTGATTGTTTTGGCTGTGGTCACCTCTCTGATCAAGGTTCCACCTCTGGTGGCTCCTGGTACTCCAACACCTCTTCTGTTTTACAGAGGTGACTGTGTCTCTGGGACCAGTCAAAGCAGCGGGAACAGTCTCTGTCTATTTGTCCAAAACCAGTGCTAATCAGAGAGGAGACACAGAACCATCTGATTGGTCGAGTTAGCTAATACAAACAGCAAAAGCCTTCATGTAACCTCGAGGTTATCTGCTACTCCAGCAGTGTCTGTAAGTCAATGCACGCTTCAGCTGAGCACATATTCTATGATCATTATCATGCGCCTTTCTGAGAAGGATTAAAAATGCTGCTTAGGTTTACTCTCCAACATAAATTTTTATGAATATGTACGTAATATTGTACCTACATGAAATGAAGGGTTCATAGCTACAGTGAACATCCCTGAACACATATTGAATCGGTGTAATAATCAGCAGCAGATTTAACATGTGGTCTAGAGTGAGAGTGTTATCATAAAGTAGGTCAGCTCTCACTGTTATTTGGTTCTTTTAGGGAGATATTTGGCAGCTATTTTTGACTGACTCAACGCTGCAAATGGCTTCCAGAGTGCCTGAAAATATATCTTAAACAGCCCATGAACCCTGAAAGCTTCCCACTTTTGATCAAAGTGCTGCAGAAGATGTGTGTGCCTGTCAGTGCAGAGAGCGGCTGACATTAGGTCCTGTCTGCATTACTGCAAATGGAACACATTAGCTGCAAATAAAAAGCTCCTGGCTGACACACTGGCAGTTAAATACAACTAGATAAAAGACTCACATTGTGTGACTTACTGTTGACTGCAGTTCTACTGCAGTACTGAAGATGCATCTTTCATCTCTGGGATCATATTTTCTACATATGACTTTCATCCAGTGTGTGGAATCAGCTCAGCGTTAGTGGACTGTGCCGAGCACACACGTCCTGTGCCAACGTCTCCTCAGTAGCACCATTCATTTTTAGCATTTTTCAACTCAATTGAATTCAACTGTATTTACACGGCACCGAATCACAACAGCAGTGTCCTCACACAAAGGTGTTGCAGGAAGGAGGCTTGAAAATATCAGTTCTCCCTGTTTCAGCATTTGATGTGTTCCTTTGTAAATTCATTTTGCAAAGCAGCCCAACAGTGGTTTCTGTTGATAACCACTGTTTATTCATTTATTTATTTAGCTTGTCTCTCAGTTTGAATTTGAGAACTTGCAGTACAGGAAATCCTCTGATGTGACGACGTTTCAGTGGATTGTTCTCGCTCGTTACCGTGTTCTACATCCTGAAATAATTCTTTATGAGACACAAAGATATTTGTGCCAGAAGCAGAAACATCTTTAAAGATCATTAAAGAGAAGAATAGCGAGTTAGTGAGTATCAGTGCCTGTCTGTGTGTTTTCAGTGTATTAGCAGCACTGCGGACACACACACACACACACACACTATATAAACGCACTGGATCAAACATTTCGAGGCAAAGCAGAGAAGAATGTTTTTTTAACTGTAAAGATTTTGTTCCACCTGCTGATAATAAATATCGTTCACCTGCACACAAAAATCATCTCATTAATAGAAAATCATGTTGCTATTATCTCTTACATGAAAATCTAAGACAACTAAAAACTATAATAAGAGGACAAAAAAACTCTATTTTTTGAAACATTGTTTTATATTAATTATTTTAAATAAGATTTCACTATCTAATTATAAACGTAAAGAACTTTTGGTTCCTATTTTTGAAGAGTTTTGTGAAAAAACAAAAACAAATGTTACAAAATAGATTTTTGTTACTTTGATCTCGAATGCTGCGAATGACGAACAGACGGTGCACTCCTCACCTTCTCCGGAGGAGCTGGGGGATTGAACCGGCCGGCGCACACCAGGAAGGAGTCCGGCTGAGGTTTGCCATTCTTCACATCTGGATCGTCACCCAGGACAATGTGATCAAAGACAGCGAAGAACTCTTTGTGTTGACTCGTCTTCAATTTGAACGTCACGCCGGCTGAGCTGGTTGCCACTGCAGTGGGGATTTTGTGCTTCTGCAGATGACGCACAAGTTTCTCCACACCTGGTGGTACATGTGTTGCAGAATTAGTCTTAATGTAGGAATAATATACTGGTTCACCAATTTACAGGATAACATTAAAACATTAATTAACAAAGTGTTTTGTTAATTAAGAAATATTCCCAACATGTATTCCCCTGCAGAGCATAACAGTCATTTTATTTTAAGTTTGAAATTTGGACTTCAGGTTGTGCAGGGGAAGAAATGTGTCTGTTTGATGGTTACTGGGTGGTGATTTAATGCGTTTCACATGGATAATTTTTACCTGTGACCTATAAAAAGTGCTGCCTTCAAGAGCACATGAATTGATTTATACTGTTTTCCAGTTACTGAGAGATGTTTCCTGCCCCCTGACGTCACATACAGGGATGCAACAGGGACAGACGCTGATGTGGAAATATTCAGAGACCTTGTTGGACGAGGCAGTGTGGTGCTGACTGTCACAGTGAGCTTCAAAGGCAGGTGTAACCAGGCCCTCTGCATCCCAACATTAACAGTTATTCTGATTGTTTTTCTATTCCTTCAGAATTTTCCGATTGCTCCTCGTCTCCTGCTCTGGGATGTCGCACTCGAGCTTCAGCTCAAGTGCATCAACTATAATCATAGACGAGGTTCCTAACAAGACACAACGAACTGAGGGTGCACGTGACGCAACATCAGCTAAACAGCTTGTAAGAAAGAAACTTTTCATGAAGTTCCCAACATTTCACTCAGAAAAGCTTTTAACACCATGTTTTTGTTGCTAGTTGAATCTGTGCTAGGAGGTGGTGGGGAAGAAGTACTACAGGAGTACTGCAGGAGTACTGCAGGAGTACAACTGGAGTACTGCAGGAGTACTACAGGAGTACTACAGGAGTACAACTGGAGTACTACAGGAGTACTACAGGAGTACTGCAGGAGTACTGCAGGAGTACTACAGGAGTACTACAGGAGTACTGCAGGAGTACTACAGGAGTACCAAACAACACATGGCACAAGAAGACAAATGGTTACCATCCTGGTGGCTCACCTGGTTGATAATCGTGTGTGTATGTTTCAGGGTTTTGTTTTCATATTTGTGCCGCTGCACAGCCTTTGCCTACATTTGCATTACTAATTCAATATCTCCTCTCAGACCCAGCTGAAACAACACTGGGAGTGAGAATGACAACAGGTGAACGCAGAAATCCAGGATTATGATCAAGTACCTGTAAGGGATACTTTTATATATGTATAAAATACATATATATGTATATATGTATTTTATACATATATACATATATATGTATA
>NW_005187589.1:1089892-1104267 GCF_000239375.1 Pundamilia nyererei
TATATATGTATAAAATACATATATATGTATATATGTATTTCAGAAAGACTGAGGTTCATGTGCAGAAATCCAGACATCTGTGTGCTCTTAAAGGCGTGTAGATCAGAGCCTGACTTTTCTGATGCAAGTTATTTTAAAACTCCGCTTTAGTTTTCAGTCAAAAGACACACATTACAAATTCAGCTACACTATGATGACTGAGAAACAATCCCCTTGGCTCCAGACGTCTTTATTTTAGTGTACGAAACTTGCCCCAAAATTTCATTTGGTTTTGAATAACATTCATCTGGTATCACTTTTCCACACGCGAGATCTGCACAGAGCCGAGGGCTAAGGTATATGGCACACTCTGACAGCTCACTGGAGATCATCTAGGAATGGACCTAATTCCTGGTTTTAATGAGTCGTGCAGTAAACATCATTTCTGTCGTTTGATTGAGAGCAGTGATTCTCAAACAGTAGGATGAGCCTAAGAGGATCATGCATTTCTCCAAGAAACAATTCAAGTCTTTATATTGTTTAAAAAGAAATATTAAAAGTATGTCCGTGTTTGTAATAACGACTCATCTGATATAATGCATGATCAAACTGCTTTTTGAATATCTCACACAGAACAGGACTTAGTTTGGAGAGAGCTGGTAATGGTTTGAATTCTATCCACACACTGTGTCATGTGGGGAACATCCCACTGTGTCTGGTGACATTATTCCTGCAGCAGATGAAAACTGGAATTTGTTGGTGTTGTTACTTCAAATAATGAACGTCGTTTTCTCCCCGTCTCCGACTGCAGGTATGTCAGTAGATTTATAGCATTTGATTGCTGAGCACCAAAACTATTGAAACACTTGTAACCACATAGAAACTTGATACCTAAGCATCCTTGAATGATCCATTACCCGTGTGCTGTTGGCCCTGATTCCACATTAGTCCTTATTTTCAAGAGAGACCTGGCACATGTGGACTGTGTGAGGTCTGCAGTCTTTTGCAGTCAACGAAATGAATGCGAGATCAAACGAGCTGTTCTCAGCTAGTCGAGGTAAAGTTGATAGTTTCGATTATAACGCTGCCTCGCTGCAGTCTTGACTCTTTTCTGCCAAATACTTTTGGGAAAAAATCTTTTTTCTTGTGACAAACTGCTCAGAGAAAAGGTTGATGACCATGGTCGTGCACTCAGTACAAAGTGAGGAAAGTCGTATGATTCAAAATATTTGAGTTTAAATTTCACAAACCATTTGATATTCAAACAGTGTTCAGGTGAAACTTTGTATTTTATACCTTCGTTTACGGTGTTTTCATTCAGCTGTATTAATGACTGCAGGCAAAAATACACTTTTATTTGAAAATGTATTTGTTTATTGGAATTCTTCTTATTAATTTTAACAGTTTTCAGTGTTGACACTTGGGGGAGTGAAACTAGCAAGAAAGTAGCTCTGAGCGCGGTTATTTGTCTAATCTTTTAGTGTTATTTTAACACATTTTTGTGAGTTAAATAACAAACTGACATTGTGTTAAATATTTAACTATTCTGAACATGTCCGTTTACATCTGGCTCTATAAACCCTGAAAAAGTGTTGAAACCAACTCTGTGAGAGTTAATTCAACACTGAAACAAAAATGCATTAAAGCTCTTGTGTAACATGGGCAGCGTGACAGTCTAAGAAAACACGGGAGAAGTCATCCACTGGTCAGAGTCTGTTTGGCTGTGATTCAAGCCTCTCGTGCCCAGTAATGGATATCATGTTTAATCCACACAAAGCAGAAAACATGTGATCAAAGTTCTTCTTGTGTCACTGTGGGGTCACAGTTGGCAGAAGATCAAACCTCTAGACCTAAACTGGAGTCCACTCAAACTAAACTACTTACTGACATGTATAAAAGCTCCAAGATTAGCAGAGTCCCTGCTGTTCATCCACTCATGAACATGTGTCATGTGTTGACCTGCAGCTGGACTAAGCTCTGCCCACTAAAGCGATGTTTCCCTGTTTAACAATGAGCGTCAGCAGCACCAGCCTGTAAGAGCAGACAAGGAGCGTCTGTGAAAGGTTTCACTAAGCCTGTGTTTAGTAGCATTAGCAGCACAAATGAAATCCTGTCTGCAATAATTTAATTATGACACGGCTTTCTGGATGAAATCCAGGGAGTTGTTGGTGTATGTGATTATGAACTGCCAGTGTAATGTAACACAAATGGACACGTGATGGATGCGCGTCTGTGTCTGACTTCTAATGTTCATGCAGGTGTTTACAGGTGTCCAGCAGCTATCACACTGGATGAGAGGAGCCTTCGGTCACAACACTTCCACACACTGGTATGATTCACACACAGAACGAGCAGCACTCCTACGTGAAGATCCACAGCCTACACAATACCCAATGAAAGGCAGTTTAAATTACGTGTTTTTACTGTTTGCTATTGTCCCGTTTGGACGCTCAGTTTCCTCCTACAGGAGACAATAAAGTAGCCTTAGCTTAGCACAAACAGCTGCATCTTACTGCTGTTTGTCTGCTCAGAGAAAGCTGGAAAACACAGTAACTGATGTCAGATGTCAGGGTAAGTCAGATTTACCTGGCATGAGTTTAGCAGAGGGAAAGATCTTTTCTTGTATTTGTCTGCTTTCAGCAAGCAGTTCCTCAGCTGTCATGGGGAGCTGCAGCCTATCACGGATCATCTGGGCAGCATCCAGAGCCTTCTTCCCCATCACTGACGTCTTCACGTCCCATGTGTACTGCTTTCCAAACCGGTCACATATTTCCTGGAAGGACACGGTGTAAAGTCGCTCGGTGTCTACAATGAGGAAATAAACAGCTTTTACTTAAATGTCACTGAACATTGTGTTCACCACAAACCTACAGGTACACAAACAAACGAGCACCTCTGACCTGATGACATTATCAGTGTTTAACATTCATTAAAACCCATTGAAAACAAACGCCGGTATCATCTTAGGCAGAAGTAACGTAGTTACAGAGTCTGTAACACAAGTTTACTTACACTCGTGTAGACTGGTTTGTTTTATGGTAAACAAGTTGACAGCACAGACCGGTGGTTTAGATTTGTGCCGAATTCAACATCACATATAAAAACTTTACACGACACATCAGTAATGTTTTTCCACGGGCTGCGGTGGACTTCACCAGACTCGAACACGACTCGAGTGAATGAATGGATTTCAGCACTTAAAACACAACATCACCAGAAGAAGATAAAAATGCGTTTCAGGACCTAATAACAACCCATCCATGTCAAAAATGACACGGTCCACAGGTTTGTAGCTGCCGTGGGACACGGACATGTTTCACTTGTGACTGTAGTTCCGCGTGGCCGGAGCAGGACAACCAAAACTCAGCCAGATGTTCGCGTCACGAAACAAATAGCGGCCAAACGCGCGTTTCCACCAACGTCCCCTCACAGACAGCTGCCACACGGTTCCTTATTGTAAACATCTGGTTATAAATAACAAGCCTTTCTGCATTGCTCTCTAAATAAAATATTCGGTCTTCTCATGAATACTTTTTCGATGACCCAGAGCAATGGATTGTGGGAAATGAAGTCCACACGAACCTTTTACAGCAGGGATGTAAAATTTATGCCAAAATTGGCCGGAAAACTATGTTAAAAGTGAGGGACTTTTAACTAATATTGACTATATACGAGATTTACAGCTTTTCCCACTGATATAAACCTGCCACGACTCATACAAAAGTAATAGATAACAGACAGAAATCTTTCTGTTTTTCACTTTTCATCAGTTTGTTATTTTCAGTTTGAGCTCAAACAGCATGGTAACAGACTCCTGTTGGGATTGCACTTCCTTTTATTCTTCTCCCAGACTGAAAGGCGAGTTTCACTCATCCAGCCCGCTTAGAATGAAAGTACGTGCTCAACCCGATATCCTGACACAGTGTGTAATAGACACGCTGGTCCACAGTGTCCGTTCACGCTTTGCCTCTTGAAAACATGAAATGTAGAAGTTGCAGTAATCTGACCCTGGAGTGTACTAATATGTTTTTGCTCAATACCGACTTCCTGGCTTTAAATATATTATTTCCTCCTGCTGGTAGCGCAACTTCTGCACGCCTGTCCATTTCACACTTCACGGTGGACCGGTGTCACATTTTGCTGTGATACTGGGTTGATGTGGTCCAGGGGCGGAGCGGGGGGGTGGCTTACTGGGCTTAAGCCCGGGTTGTTTTGTCAGAGGCCCGCGGTGTTTTGGAGTGTAATTTTTTCATAGTTAGATGTCTGGCTGACAACTGTATAAAACAAAAAGTACACACAATAGTCTAAGCACGTAGTGCACACTGTGGGAATTTACGACTGTGCGTGAATCCCCCCTGATATTGGTATGATCCGAGCTCAGGCACTAAGCGACTGAGCGAGGGGGCGGGACAGCTGCTGCCTGTGAGTGCGCTGTTAGAGGTTGGAGAAACGGAGCCAGCCATACTAAGGAGAGCTTAAGTTTGAGCAGGTACCAAAGCAAATCATTTGTACCGTACAAATAATGTAAATATGACGGTGAATCACGAAAGATTGATATCAAACTGATCACTTGACCCATATTATGTTACTCGCTCTTCAAGTGAATCAACAAATGGCGAAATGAAAAGCCGAACAACAACAATGCTGTTTCTTTGGAGAGTCTCAGCTTACATGTGTGTATTCACAGCTGAAACCAGATATTTACACTTTATGGAAAACACAAGAACATTTTTTTACTGTACAACATCAATTTAGAATAAACTTGTTTTGTTTTGGATAAATAAATATTGAAATATATTTGGAATCAGTTAAATGTCAGAATAAAGAGAGACAGAGCTTCCTATTTTTTTATCACTTTCATCAAATGTAGGAGTACATATACACTAAGTTTATTGTTAATTAATAAGAAACTGCAGACGATTCCATTCTGAGCTGAAGAAGCTTCTGATTGGTTCGTAGAGTCCATGTGAGTAAACTGGTGGCACAGCTGTGGATGCATATAAGGCAAAACACAGAGCCTGTTTCTGTGACATGGGAACATCAGGAGATGTCAACCAAAACACCAGGAACAGAACTGTGGAGCTCCATAAGTGTGGCTCAGTTTGAATACAATTTGGTGCCATTTGCAATTAAATACAGACAATTTCTCTCTTTACTCTGAAAGTTAACAAATATGTTTTTATATTTATCAATCTAAATAAACATTTAGTCTGATTTGATGTTACAATTAAAAAAGTGTTTTTATCTGAAGAGTAAATATCTGGTTTCAACTGTATATTTGATGATTGTCAGCACAAAGAGAGAGAGAGAGAGGAGCAGAGAGGGAGAGAGAGGAACAGAGAGGGAGATGGAGGATGAGGACAGAACAGAGATGAACAAAAGCAGGTGAGACACACATGTTAGTCAAATAGTTGTTTACCAGAAGTATCAGCGTATCACAGGTCCTCATGTATCTCGTGTTTCTTTTTAGGTTTGTTACTTTTCAAATTCTACATTTATTAAGTTCTGCAGCTTGTTTGCACAACAAGGTTAAATAATTATATAAACTTTTCTCAATCTAAATATTGTACTTTGGTAGAATTAAAATAAGTGTAGTGCAGGTCTATGATGATTTTTAGTGCTGCTATCATCTAGTTCTGATTCTGGTTCTGTCTTGGTTAAGTTCTCAGTAGTCCTGAAAAAACTAGTTTAAGGTGTCCTGCATATGTGATATTTATTTTTCCCTAACTCAAAACAGAGCCACATGCATACTACCCTTTAGGGCTAAGCCCTGGGTGTTTCAAATGTCTGGCTCCGCCTCTGATGTGGTCCACCAGGTAAAAAGAGTTTGACTTCACTGTGTTCCTGTTCCCTCAGAAGTCACGTGTCTGAACTCAGAACTGACATCACTTCTGAGTGAAGCGTGCTCCAATCATAAGGACTGAAAGGAAAACGGGATTTATTTTGCTTCCTTGCGAGGTAGAGTCATTCATGTATCACTAGCAATTCAGCACAGTACTTGTTTTTTGTGCTTAAAACCTCGGCCGCAGACCAATCATAGAAAGAGCCTGATCCATGCATAGTTTATTTAGTGTGTCAGGAAGACACCACAGAGGCACAACAGATTAAACGTTGTACAGTTACTGTTTACTTCCTGCCTTCTTGGATTGCTAACTTGGAGTTTTTGAGGCTGCCCCAATTTTCCGAGTTGGAAATCAGGCAATCCCGTTTAAAATGCCGACTTTCAGCTTAATCTGGAACGCTTTCCTCACTGATCTGACTGAATGCAACAGATTTCCCCACTGATTGTGAGGCTCATGCTCAGTTTTTTTTGTGTAATGTATAAAAAATAACAACTATGACTAAGAAAACAACAGAAATAATAAGATTTTATTACTGCCTGTGTTGGAGGCTCCTTCTGGATCAGAGGTTTGACATTGGCTGTATCCGATTTCAATTCAATTCAATTCAATTTTATTTATATAGCGCCAAATCACAACATAAGTCGCCTCAAGGCGCTTCATAGATACAGAGAAAAACCCAACAATCATATGACCCCCCTATTAACAAGCACGTTGGTGACAGTGGGAAGGAAAAACTCCCTTTTAACAGGAAGAAACCTCCAGCAGAACCAGGCTCAGGGAGGGGCGGGGCCATCTGCTGTGATTGGTTGGGGTGAGAGAAGGAAGACAGGATAAAGACATGCTGTGGAAGAGAGACAGAGGTTAATAACAGATATGATTTAATGCAGAGAGGTCTGTTAATACATAGTGAGTGAGAAAGGTGACTGGAAAGGAAAAACTCAATGCATCATGGGAATCCCCCGGCAGCCTACGTCTATTGCAGCATAACTAAGGGAGGATTCAGGGTCACCTAGTCCAGCCCTAACTATATGCTTTAGCAAAAAGGAAAGTTTGAAGCCTAATCTTAAAAGTAGAGATAGTGTCTGTCTCCTGAATCCAAACTGGAAGCTGGTTCCACAGAAGAGGGGCCTGAAAACTGAAGGCTCTGCCTCCCATTCTACTTTTAAATACTCTAGGAACAACAAGTAGGCCTGCAGAGCGAGAGCGAAGTGCTCTAATAGGGTGATATGGTACTACAAGGTCATTAAGATAAGATGGGGCCTGATTATTTAAGACCTTGTATGTGAGGAGCAGGATTTTGAATTCTGGATTTAACAGGAAGCCAAAACAGGAGAAATCTGCTCTCTCTTTCTAGTCCCTGTCAGGGTGTCTCACCTGCTCTTGTTCAGGGTCTGCACCATTAAAGGCCGCATTTTAAGGCCGATTACATCACAGCGAAGCGACGAAGGCTGTCCCAATTCGAAGGCTGCTCGAAATGCGGCCCTCAAATGCGTCCTTCATTTCCCTGAATTTTAAGGCTGTGGCGGTGTAGACTTCGTGGCCCAACATATCCCAGAATGCATAGCCTGGCGGTGGGTGTGGATAAATTTGCCGGAAAAAAAAACGGCGGATGAGGGGCGCCCGAAGAGTAAACTTTAAGTAAGTACTGAATATTATGTCACTTATTTATGTGCAAATGTTTAATAACGAAGAACATTAAACATTCCTGTTGGCCACATGTCGGCAAAGTCATGTGACATTAGTGACGTTTGTACTAACTTGGTTTTAAAGCCTTTACTTTAAAATACACGCCGTTCAATAGCTGAGCTTAATCTCACAGAGAATGATCAAAGCTCATGTAGAAACAAACAAATGAACAAAAGATTGTCTCCTTCATTTCTGTCAAACAAAACTGTATGACACGTTTCCAGCTGTTAGTATCATGGTTGCTAGGCAACCTGGGCAGCGCAACGGAGGCTAGACCGTCCCATTTCACAAGCCTCGCACTTCCGGCCTTAGCGGTCTTTGAGTACGCGGCCCTTGTGGGCCATTAAGGCTGCAGACCCTGAATTGGGATACAGCCAGACTCTCCTACCTGAGTTAACTCACTGAGCCACCTCGTCCCCAGACTCAGCTACATCTACAAAGGGCGTGTCAGTGGGACTCAGGAAATGCTCAGTACTGCTCAGTATTCCTTCCAGCCTCCACCTACATCCCCAGTCGAGATCATATGGAGTCATATGCACAATGTAAGTACAAGCTGTCATTGTCCATATCAGTATGTAAACAATGTGGGAAGAAAACTGCTTCCCCTTTCCAAGTTCCTTGCCTGGTTTTCCAGAACCTTTAAGGTCCTTGCTTTATGGTAACAAAGAACTCCTCTTAAGCTCCAGGTTTCTGCTTCAGCTCCTGTCACATCTGCGCTCCGCTTTACGCGACAGTACATCTCGGCTAGTTCTTCAATCATTCACCTGTGGCCCAAAGTTGCCATTGGGCCAAGTGTTGATGCTCAAGCACAGTGCTTGTTATGAACTCTGTCTAATACAGAAATCCAGCTGAACAGCACTCAGGTGCAGACTGAGAAGGCCATTACCTGTTTCCCCAGGTTTCACTGTCACTGCTAGCATAACTGTTTAAGTTCCCCCACATGGAGTGGGACCTCCCACCAGGTCCTTAAGCCACTGTAGGCAGCAAGGCTTCTTTAGACATGACACCTCAGAAGATATTCAATTCAATTCAACGTTAGAGGTTCACAACAGTAGTTGAACATCAATAGCTGAAAATACTCGCCCAATGGTCACGTGACCAACAGCTTCTAACATGATGAATAACAACTGTTTCTATTAAGTAAGAATTCAGCCTTACATGTCAGCGTTTCACAAAGAAGGACTGCTGCAAATTACTGACAAAAGGCTGTTCGCTGCAGTGTTACCAGCACTGCCACATCGTTCGCAATAATTGGAAGCTCTGCATTAACAGAGTTTGTCTTGTTAGTGTGAAAGAGACGGCAGGGAAATGAGATAACTCTGTAACCTGGGTGATCTAATGAGCCTGTGGATTTCAGGTCTAATTGGGGGATGGGGAGAGTGAAATGAGAATCGGGGTCTTGTTGCGTGTGCTTTGTGCCAAACTGCACAGTTAGGGGAATCGGTCAAAACGACCCAGAGCTAGGAATGTCGTGTAGGAGCGCGACCCGTGTGTTCATTTGGAGGAGCGCTAAAGAAAAGTACAATTTCATGATAAAACTTTTTTTTTTAATGTAAATATAACGACACCAGCAAAACAAAGAAATTGAGTATTTTTATTTTCTTGCAGCAAGAGCGTGAGCAGAGGAAACAGCACAGAAAAACAGGATAAGCCTGATGATGCTTCCAATCCCACAAATCAATCCAACAACACGAAGATGACAGTCTGAGAGAAGTAGCGGAAGATTGCTATGAAGCTAGCCTGGAGCGACACTTTGCTGTCTGACTGAAACACCGTGTCTGTAGATATAAATAGTGGAGTGGTAAAATCACAGCCAGAAACACAGTTACTTAGTTTTCTCATCTCTCTCTGGAGTGAGACTGCTGCAGAGACTCTGCTACAATTAGACTGAGAGATGCTTGTATCCACTGTTTTATGATTAAAGAGGAAACCGTCGTTCTGGCTTTAATTATAACTTACACATAAACACTCAGGACTGCCCAGCTGTTATATGATGGCTGATACACTGTTTACTTGATTCAATTAAAATGGGTCGCGATTGACCTCTACGACCATAAAGCACCATTTCTGTTGTTCTCACACTATCATATACACTAAATATCCTGTGCATGTGCATGATGCAATAACAGGGCAGCCCCGTCCTCTAAAAACTGTTTCATATTCAACTACATATACAAATACAAGTACATTATCATGCTGTAATTCTCTCATTATAGTTTGGAAGTATCTTCCATCCAAGGAAATACCTCTTAGATTTTTTTTAACAGAATTCCACATTTGAAGAGACATAAAGTGATTCAATACTCTACTTTAAACTTTTGTGTTTTTCTCTCTTTATGTTGTTTTCTTTTTTTTAATTTGAGTCAAATTTCATGGCTGAATGCTCCAACTACCGCCCGATCCGACTCCTAAGCCATACCATGAAGGTTTTCGAACGGGTCATCGACGCCAGGATGCGAGAAATCGTCAACTTAACGCCCAACCAATGTGGCTTCATCAGGGGGCGTGGCACGACGGACGCCATCCATGCTTTTGGAGAAGCACCGAGAGAAGTCCAAGACCATCAACATGGCCTTCCTCGACTTGGAAAAGGCGTTTGACCGTGTCCCACACGACCTCATCTGGCACTCCCTGCGATCACATGGAGTTCCTGAAGCCTACGTCAACTGGACAAAGCTCCTCTACCGACAAGTCACCAGCGTGGTCAGAAGCCCAGTGGGAACATCGCCGCCCTTTAACATCAATGTGGGCGTCCACCAAGGCTCGGCACTCTCCCCACTGCTCTTCATCCTTTGCATGGACACTGCGACGTCGGATCTCCAGTCACCCCATCCCTGGACACTTCTCTACGCCGACGATGTCTTCCTGGCCGATGAATCGCGAATAGAACTGCAATACCAAACGCAGCAGTGGAAGACTCGCCTAGCTGACTTCGGCCTGAGGCTCAACACCAACAAGACCGAATACTTAGAGGCTGGCCCCCAGACCGACGGCACGATCAGCGTCGATGGAGAAGATCTGGCGAAAGTACCTCATTTCAAATACCTCGGATCAATGATCAGCAATGACGGCGATATCCTACTAGATGTACGAGCCAGGATCAACGCAGCGTGGATGAAATGGCGCCAAGTCACCGGCGTCCTGTGTGACCGAAGAATGCCCAATCGCCTCAAGTCAAAGATCTACAAGAGTGTAGTGCGCCCCGTCGCCCTCTATGGATCCGAGTGCTGGCCAGCCACCGCAAAGCACGAACAAGCCCTTCACGCGATGGAAATGCGGATGCTGCGATGGTGCCTAGGCCTGACACGATGGGACCACGTCATGAACACCGACGTTAGAAAGAGGATGGGAATCGCGCCAATCACAGATAAGATGCAAGAAGCGAGGCTGCGGTGGTACGGACATGTGGTACGAAGCGATGAGAACTCAGTGGTGAGAACAGCACTGCGGCTCAGCCCCCAAGGACGTCGACCTAGAGGCAGACCAAAGCGGAGATGGATGGACCGAATCAAGGACGACGTGAAGAAGATCGAAGCCGATCTGACCGACGCCCTTGACCGACCCAAGTGGAGACGACTTTGCAGAAAAGCGGACCCTGCAACCGAGCGGGAAAAACGCTAGGAGGAAGAAGAGTTTAAATTTCAAAAGTTGTACCTTTTGAGACGTGTTGGTTGCACTTCCACTTGGTGGTTAGTTAGTGTTTCCATGCAAACGATGGGTGACAGCAGCAATCACAAGGAGGTCCTCTTTTCATCCAGTGGCAGCCAACAACTGCCCAGAGATGCCAAACCAGTCTTTTGTTTTGTGTGTGTCATGGTTCTGGGTCAGTTTCGACCCAGTATTTTGAGTTTTGATTGATTACTTTATTTTTGAAAGTTTGTTGTGGTTTTGGGCGCTATGAGTATTATTATTATTAGAATTCTATGTTTCTGTTTATTCATGTTTAAGGATTTGTTCTCGGTTGTATCTCACGTTTAGTTTAGTTCAGGTTCCATGTGTCATTCTGTCTGGCTCAGTGTCAGGTCTGCGTCTTGGTGTAGTGTTCTCGTTTCCTGTTTTATTGTGAAGGTCTGCGTCTCATGTGAGTGTGTTCAGTTTTGCCTCTGTCTCGTCTTGTTGATTAATCCCAGCTGTGTGTAATTCCCATGTGTTTCTCTGTGTGTACTTAAGTCGTGTCCTCTGTCATTGTAGTTGCGGGTCCTTGTTTCCACCCTGCTTCATCTGTGTGTTTCCCTGCAGTCAACCATCATCTGTTTCCGCCCGCTCTCATGTCCAGGTTCGTGTTCTGTAGTTAGTTTGTTCCCAGTTTAGTTTAGTCTTTGCTCCGTTCGCCGTTTGGCCATTTCCTTTTTGTATTTAATAAACCACCCTCACACCTGTACAAGTGCCTGCGTTTGGATCCTCCTTTATTTTCCACACGGCTCATCTCACTCGCCGTGACAGTGTGACTGAGGCCTAAGATCATTTAGGTTCTGTGACAAAAGAAACTGTAATCAATTCCAGTTACTGAGGAAAGATACTTACTGTCATGAAATTACAAAGTCCAGAAAAGAACAAAAACAAATCTAACGTACAGTAAAGCCATTCCACAGTTCAAATAGTTCCCACCGTCTTTTCTAGATGCCCCAAAACACCACAGTGGACCCCAGCACTGGCAGTGTGACCCTGGATTCACTGTGTGCGACCATGTAAAAATGGGACATTTAACCAGTGATGGGAATAACGGCGTTTCAAGTAACGGGGTAATAGGCGTTACTTTTTTCAGTAATGAGTAATCTAACTAATTACTATTCCTATCAACGCCGTTACAGTTACTAACAAGGAAATGGTCCGCAACTATTTTTCAACAAACAGACGGTTGAAGCTGTGTTCAGTTGGTATGAGTGCTGCTGTTTGACTGAGGAAGAATAAAGTAGTCGTGGTAAGACAATCACATGACCACTTAAAGACAAAGCAACAAGGTGACATATACCAGTTTATAAACTGTGCTGATGGGCCAGTAAAACCAGAGTCATGATAAACAAGATATACGGCTGTTTTTCCTCAATAGCTTCGTCACATTTACTGTCTAAGGACAGCGCAGCGAGACCTCTCTGCTTATGACCAAACAACAAACAAAAACCAGCCCTTTAATGTTGGCAGCCATTCCCCAACTCACTATGAATGGGACTCATGGACATTCATCAGCGGCTGTTGATCAATGGTCATGACAGTTTGCATAATTATGATGAAGGTGACCTCCCAGCCCATTGTTCCTCAGTGGGCTGGTTTCAGTCATTATACAAATGTCCTGTTTATAAGATTGAAACCTGCAGACGGCTGAGACTGAAGACGTCACCTGATGATGACGAAACGTTGAACAGAATCTATTTTTGGAGATTTACTTACCTGGATGATTGAGAATGCATCAAGACGTTTGGAGTGTGTAGTTAGTGTGTTGTCTTGTGTAGTTAGTGTGTAGTGTTGTGGATAGTGTTGTGTTGTGTGTCAGAACAATGAGGCGACTGCTGTCTCCAAGTAGAAACAGCAGTGACACACCTGCTGCTGTCAGACCTGCAGGTATCAGGCTGTGATGTTTCCTTTATAATGGACAGAAATATTTGCAGTGGCACAAATAATTTGTGCTGAAAACAATTAGACCAAACAAGACAACGGAAATCGTGTTTAAAGGTGAAATGTGGAGGAAACATCAGAAGTAGTCAAAAATGGACAATTATAACCTGGACCCCAGAGGGTTCAACGTTTTTTTAAAGTAACATAATAGTTACTTTTCAAGTAATTAATTACTTTTAGAATCTTGTAACTCAGTTACTAACTCAGTTACTTTTTTGAGGAAGTAACTAGTAATTATAATTAATTACTTTTTCAAAGTAACTTGCTCAACACTACATTTAAATGAAGCGATTATACTTGTATCTCCCAGGTTTGGTGCCTGTACACTGGGCTTTCCCCAGTGGATGAAAGGGTCGCATCCTGGTCATTTGTGGATATATAAGCAGAATCACAGTTTCCTGTTTCCAGCCTTCTTGGAGTCCCTGATGGACGTCTTTGAATGTGCTGCTGTGGTCCCCGTTGTTCTCAGCAGGACAATCGAGGCTTCATGTTGCGGCGAGTGTTAAGAACTTTAATGGGACACAGACCAGGTAAGGTGCAATGTTCAGGAGTGCAAAATGAGTGCCACGCTAGACATACAGCACACGTCCATGCAATAGTAAAACTTGTCCCACATGTTTGTGAGCATGTCTGTGGTCACGGATGTTTTTACGCGATTTTGCAGTTCATCCACAGTAGTTGGAGAGTCACAGAAAGTCCTTTACGAACCCATGATAAGGAAACATTACAAACAGTATCTGGTGACCTTGGTAGCCAGTGTTGAAATGCCTCAGGTCTCCTGCTGCCAATCCAACGTTGTGGCAGCTCATTGTTAAGGAGTTAAGGAAAATGTTGACACTGAAAGCTAAGAGATTCATTTACAGTACAGGTAGAACTGTGCAAAACACTGAGTTTATTTCATGATTATTTTTAGTTTGATCTTAACAGCTTCTTTGTCACATTAAAAAAAAGAATCAGTTTGTTTCTGTGACATCTAATTAGCACAATGAAATGTTCCTTCTACAAAATCAGCAGTTAAAATGGATAAGATTATTTTGAAAGCATTAAGCATTAAGATGATGACCCACATGCAGACACAGAAAACTGACTGAATGAAGCCTTCATTTCACCCCATAGAAAGTTCACAGTCGGAAGTTCAACAGGACAATAAACAGAACCCTAAGCTGACTGGAAAACCACAGAATAACACTAAGACAAAGATTTAAGGGAAAGACGGGATATTTATTCACATGGAGATAATAATAATAATGGATT